>NW_013542721.1:1085-1294 GCF_000499545.2 Eimeria tenella
GGCAGCTGGGTCTGCGAATTTAATCAGCTGCTGGCAGCATCTTTGGAAAGCCAAGAGTTGCATTATAGAAAAAAGCTGAAGGAAACGGAAAGAAACCTCGCGGTCCCAGTGCAGGTGCTGCTGCTGCTGCTGCTGCTGCGGCTGCTGCTGCAGCGCGTGCTGGTGATGGTGGTGGTGCTGTTGCTTTCCTGCTGCTGCTGCTCCCGCCG
>NW_013542722.1:0-185 GCF_000499545.2 Eimeria tenella
AGCAGCAGCAGCAGCAGCAAGCAGCAAATTAAGTCCGCCGCACAAAGAGCAGGCAGCAACAACCACTCGCACCTGCGAGCAACGGCAACAAACGAGCAGAACCGACAACTGCCCCCCGCTGCTGCCGCTGCCGCTGCTGCCGCTGCTGCTGCCGCTGCTGCTGCTGCTGCTGCTGCTGCTGCAGG
>NW_013542722.1:247-1226 GCF_000499545.2 Eimeria tenella
CGGGGCGTTCTACGGCTACCGGCTCTGCTGCCTCTGCTGCAGCGACACAGAACACCTTGCTGTTGCTTCTCGCTGGCGCTACTTCGAGAAGCAAAATCTTTTCTTTAAAGAACTTGATGAACAAATTGCTGCGGGGGCCCTGGGGGCCCTCATCAAGGACTACCAGCCTGCAGCAACTCGCCTGCCTTTCCAGCCCCTGTAAGTGCCCACATCCGCAGCACTTAGGGGGCCCCTGGGGGGCCCCAGGGGGCCCCCTGGAGGCCCCCTGGCGGCCCCCAGGGGGGCCCCAGGGGGGCCCCAGGGGGCCCCAGCGGGGCCCCAGGGGGGCCCCAGGGGGCCCCAGAGGGGTCTCTGGGGGTTTGTGGGGGGCCCCAGGGGGGCCCCAGAGGGACCTCTGGGGGCCCCCGGGGAGCCCCGGGGGGCCCCCGAGGGTCTTTCGGGGCCCCTGGGGGGCCCCTGGGGGTTCCTGGGGGGTCCTTGGGGGCCCCTGGGGGCCTCATGGGGCCCTGGGGCCCCCTGGAGGGTTTAGAGGGGCCCCAGAGGGTTCTTTAGAACGCACTTGATAGAGAGGCGGGTCCTGAGGGGCCCACACGGGCCCTCCGGCGAGCTGCTGCTGCTGCTGCTGCTGCTGCTGCTGCGCTTGTGGCTATTTTTGTTGGTGTTGGGTGCATTTGCTTCGCCTTTTTCTGCGTTTTGTTTGTCTTTCATTTATTTGTACAAATAAATAAAAAAATAAATGATAAATAGCTGATTAATTTATTATTCTAAACATTTTGGTAAACAATTTATTTATTTGTTATTCTGGATTCCTTTCTGCTGCTGGCCTTTGCAGGGAAGACAAGTACAGAATCTGAGCCCTCTAAACCCTAAACCCTAAACCCTAAACCCTCGAAAGATCCCCAGCAACCCTTGAAAGACCCGCCGCCACAGCAGCAGCAACAGCTGCAGCGGCTGCTGCTGCACCCGCCGCAGCAGCAGC
>NW_013542723.1:0-240 GCF_000499545.2 Eimeria tenella
GCTTCACAGCAGCAAGCAGCAGCAGCAGCAGCAGCAGCAGCCAGTCAATACGGAGCCCACGAGGGGACCTGGGAAGCCTCTAGTGAGCA
The DNA here is from genome assembly GCF_000499545.2 of Eimeria tenella. Lineage (NCBI taxonomy): Eukaryota > Apicomplexa > Conoidasida > Eucoccidiorida > Eimeriidae > Eimeria > Eimeria tenella. The sequence goes on from NW_013542723.1 coordinate 90, forward strand.
GCAGCAGCAGCAGCAGCAGCAGCAGCAGCAGCACGAAGATGGGACCTTCACCTCTATTTTTGCTTCCTTTTTGCCCGTCTCCAGCAGCACCGGAGGAGCCAACAGCAGCAGCAGCAGCAGCAGTAGCAGCAGCAGCTGCCTTGCGACGAGG
>NW_013542723.1:507-656 GCF_000499545.2 Eimeria tenella
CTGCAGGACGGGAGCAGCAGCAGGCGGAGCAGCAGCGAGAACAACAACAGCAGCAGCGCGAACGACGACGCCGCCCACAGCAGCAGCGACCCCGCGACCAGCAGCAGCGCCAGCAGCAGCAGCAGCAGCAGCAGCAGCAGCAGCAGCAG
>NW_013542723.1:773-1103 GCF_000499545.2 Eimeria tenella
CAGGCCCATGAACGACTTGTACGTGTTGGAGACGGACTGCAGCAGCAGCAGCAGCAGCAGCAGCAGCAGCAGGCGCTACCGCTGGCACTGCGTCCCTGTGGGGCCCCACACCCCTGCAGCAAGAAACAACCACACCAGCGCGGTTGCTGCTGCTGAGGTGTACATACACGGCGGCCACGACGGGCTGCAGTGGCTCGGCGACCTGCATGTCTTGAACGCTGCTGCAGTCTGCAGCAGCATTCGAGAAGCTGCTGCTGCTGCTGCAGCAGGCAGCAGCAGCGGCGCGGGCGCGCGGGGGGCCCGGGGGGCCCCCTGGGGGGCCCCCTGGGG
>NW_013542723.1:1920-2119 GCF_000499545.2 Eimeria tenella
CGCAACAGTAGTGGGGTCTCAAATGTATCTTTTCGGGGGTTTTGATGGCCGTCGGCGAACCAACGAAATTCACATTCTCTGCACCAAAACCCTTTCTTGGCGCAGCGCCAAGTCGCTGCTGGGGGGCCCCCTGGGGGCCCCCCTGGGGGGCCCCCTGGGGGCCCCCCTGGGCGCCCCCGCGTCTTCGGCTGCGGCGGGC
>NW_013542723.1:2289-2509 GCF_000499545.2 Eimeria tenella
GGTGGGGGCGAGCAGGGTACTGGTGTTCGGAGGGTTTGACGGGAAGACGTGGCTGCAGGACCTGCACGAGCTGGAGACGAGCTGGCTGTGGGGCGCAGCAGCAGGAGCTGCTGCAGTGCAGCAGCTGCTGCGGAACCTGCAGCAGCTGCTGCAGTGCGGCGCGGGGAGCGACGTGACGCTGGTGGTGCGCGGGGATCGGATCCCCGCGCACCGCTGCATC
>NW_013542724.1:0-206 GCF_000499545.2 Eimeria tenella
GAGCTGCAGCGGCACGGCCTGCTGCTGCTGCTGCTGCTGCTGCTGCTGCGCTGCTGCGAAGGGCTGCGCCTGCTCCCGCAGGTAGCTGTCCCGCTCCCAGTTGCTGGGGGAAAAGTACCAGTCAATTTGCCGCCGCACTGCAGCACGCAGCAGCAGCAGCCGCTGCTGCAGCAGCCGCTTCGCTGCAGCAACAAGTTCTGCTGGCA
>NW_013542724.1:292-597 GCF_000499545.2 Eimeria tenella
AGCCTCCCGCCCGTCCCCTGCAGCTGGCCCCTGCTCCTGCTGCTCCTGCTGCTGCTGCTGCTGCTGCAGCACAGCGTCGCTCCACTGCTGCTGGTGCTGCTGCTGCTGCAGCCAAACTTCGCTCCCCGGCAGCTGCATAGTACCCAGGGGCCCCGTAGTCAGCAGCAGCTGCTGCTGGGGGCCCCCCTTGCCTTCTATGTGCAGCAGCGCTGTTGAGACCCAAGCAGCAACCTCAGCTTTTGCTGCTGCTGTTGCTGTTGCTGCTGCTGCTGCGTCCACTGGCTTGCCAGCAGCAGCAGCAGCAG
>NW_013542724.1:646-865 GCF_000499545.2 Eimeria tenella
AGGCGTCTCCGCCCGTGTGCTTTTTGCTTCGGTTGCTGCTGCTCCTGCTGCTGCCGTCGCAGACTCTGCTGCTGCTGTTGCTGCAGCGTGGCTGCTGCTGCTCTGCTTCTCGTCGGCCTTGGCACCAGCAAGGCCATTTGTTGCTGCTGCTGCTGTTGCTGCCTCCCCTGCTGCTGCTGCCTCTCCTGCAGCAGCAGCAGCAGCAGCAGCAGCTCGCAG
>NW_013542724.1:910-1042 GCF_000499545.2 Eimeria tenella
ACTGGCAACTGCTGCTGCTGCTGCTCTTTCCATTAGGGGTGGCGGTCGCGCTGCTGCTGGCTTCTGAACCAGCGACCTGCTGCTGCTGCTGCTGCCGCTGCGGTTGCTGCTGCTGCGGCTGCTGCGGCTGCT
>NW_013542724.1:1142-2146 GCF_000499545.2 Eimeria tenella
CTGCTGCTGCGGCTGCTGCTGCTGCTGCTGCAGGGCTTCTTTGTCCTGTGGAAGCAGCCTAATTGCTGTGAGTTCTGCCCAGTCTCTCCACCAGCGCTGCTGCTGCTGCTGCCTCTCCCTGCCTCCCCGTGGCCCCCGTGCTGGTGCTGGTGCTGCTGCTGCTGCTGCTGGCTGCAGCAGCAAACGGCTGCGCTGCACATCCACCTGCAGCACGCGGAAGATTTGCTGCTGCGATAGCTGCGGCACTCCCTGCTGCAGCAGCAGCAGCTGCGCCTGCAGCCATTTGCCCTCTAGAGCAGCAGAAAGGGCCCCTTCCCACTCGCAGAATTCTGCTGCTGCTGGCACCGTCTCTGCCGCTGCTGCTGCTGTTGCATCTCTTGCTGCTGCTGCTGCTCTTTGTTCTTTTCCTTCTGCTGCTGCTGCGGCTGCTGGCTTCGCTGCTGCTGCTGCTGCTGCTGCAGGAGCACACTCAAAGGCCTCCTTCCTGCTGGGGCGTGAGTGTTTCTGTTGCTGCCGGTGCTGCTGCTGTTGCTGCTGCCGCTCTTGCTGCTGCTGCTGCTTCTGCTGTTGCTGCTGCTGCTGTTGCTTCTGTTGCTGGAGGCGCTGCAGAGGCAAGGGAAGAGGTCCTGGCCCCAGGCGCTGCTGCTGTCTCTCGTTTTGCTGCCGCTGCTGCTGCTGCTTCTGCTGCTTCTGCTGCTGCGGCTGCCAGATGTTCCGCGTGAGCTGCTCCGTGTCGCTGCCGCTGCTGCTGCTGTCGCTGCTGCTGCTGCTGCTGCTGCTGCCTAAGATGACATGGCCAGGGCGCACCTGGCGACTCGTATTGCAGCTCTTCTTTTCTGCTGCTGCTGCTGCTGCTGCTGCTGGTTTGCTTCCCGCTGCAGGGGCCTTCGCTGGTCCCCGGAGAGGCTGAGGAGGGGCCTCTTCATCGCTGCTGCTGCTCTCATCGCTGCTGCTGCTCTCATCGCTGCTGCTGCTGCTGCTGCTGCTGCTAGCTGGCTGGGTAA
>NW_013542725.1:0-815 GCF_000499545.2 Eimeria tenella
GGGCCCCCCCGGGGTCCCCCCTGGGGTCCCCCCCTGGGGGGGGGCCCCTGGGGGGCCCCCCGGGGAGCCCCCTCGCTGGGCATTCTTGAGTTTGTTGAATTGCTGGTTGAGCTTTCGCTGCATGCGTTTAAGGCAATTGCAGCCATTGGCTTGGTCAGTGTGGGGCCCCTCGTCCGTAAAGCCCTCGCTGCTGGCCTCGCTGCTGCTGCTGCTGCTGCTCTTGCTGCTGCTGCTGCTGCTGCTGCGGGGCAGCGCAGAAACATGGCGCGAAAGCTGCAGCCCCCAGGGGAGACACAGGAAGTCCACTGCGGGGCGGGGGAAGTGCAGCAAAGACAACAAAGGGACTTTTATATCTGCTGCTGCTGCTGCTGCTGCTGCTGGGGCCCCACAGCTGTACAGGCTGGGCCACAGAAACCCCACAGCCAGCAGCCGCATCACAAACACCCGCACCTGAGAGCACAAACCCTAAACCCTAAGCCCTAAACCCTAAGCCCTAAACGCTAAACGCTAAACCCTCGTGGGCAGCGGCACAATAAATGCTATTTTATTAAACGCCTTCTATTTAATAAGGCTTATTCATTAAGGTTTACGCCTGCGCGCGACCTTAGGGTTTAGGGTTTAGGGTTTAGGGTTTGTTACGAGCTGGTGGGTGGCGTCTTCGGGGAGTGTTTCTGTGCAGAATAAATTTGTAATTTCTCTTTGTCCTAATTTATTAATTGATAATAAACCTCCAGCAACAACTCCGAAGCTGAAGTCGGTGATGGGTGGCTGCTGCTGCTGCTGCTGCTGCTGCAGCAGCAGCCGCTCCTCCCGCT
>NW_013542725.1:883-2062 GCF_000499545.2 Eimeria tenella
CGGAGCAGCAGCAGCAGCAGCAGCACGGCGCTCGCACAGCAACAGCAGCAGCCCTTCGCTGCTGCTGCTGTCTATACACTCCAGCGCCTGAGCAGCAGCGAACCCCACAACACGTTTTCTTTTCACTTTTTATTTTTTCACTTTAATTTATTAAATTTATTTATTTATTATTTATTTGTTTATTTATTATTTATTATTATTTATTTGCTACTTATTTGCTGCTGAAGCCTTAATAAGTCCATTACAACTTTTAATCAAAATGGACTCAAATGAACTTTATTTGACTCGCAAAAAAGCCCAACAAACAAATTAACAATTTAAAAGTATAAATAATTTCAATTGGAGAAAGAAATTTAAAATATAAATCAAAAATTGAAAAAAAATGCAAAAAATCTCCTAAGTGCATGCAGCCCCTCATTATAAACAGGCCCTTGGGGCCCCCTAAAGGGGCCCCCAAGGGCCTTAGGGGCTCCCAAGGTCCTCAGGGGCCCCCCTGAGCTCCTTAGAGGCCCCCTAAGTGCTTAGGCGCCCACATAAACTCCTAAGGCCTCTCTAGACCCTCAGGGGCCCCCAAGGAACTAGGGGGCCCCCCAAAGTCTTCAAAGGGCCCCTATGCCCTCATGTGGCCCCCTAGGCCCTTAGGGCCCCTTTTAGACTCCTGGGGGCCCCCATAGGCCCATAAGGGGCCCCCTAGACCCGTAGGGGCCCCCTTAGACCCTTAAGGGCCCCCCTAGGACGTTAGGTGCCCCCGAGGGGCCCCCTTGGGACTTACGCGTTTGAGTGGCGGCAGCAGCAACTGGGCACTGGAGAAGAGGGGCCCCCTGAGGGGCCCCGGGGGCCCCCCTTTCCCGCAAAACTGGGTACTTTCAAAAGCCTCTTCCGGGGTTTTGGGGGCCCCCTTTAGGGCCCCCAACTCTCTAGCCACTACCCGCAGCTTTTCGCGCAGCACCAGCGCTGGGAGCAGCGCAGCAGCAACTTCCTGGTGTCTGTACACCTCAAACCCCACATCTGCAGCAGCAGCAGCAGCAGCAGCACGCCCAGCGCCCAAACCGGGGCCCCCGGAGACCCCCGGGGTCCCCTGCGAGGGGGCCCCCCTGGCCACTGGGGGCTCCCCAGCTTCCCCTGCAACAGAAGGGCCCCCCTCCCCATGGGGCCCCCCCCCCTCCCCCTGGGGGCCCA
>NW_013542725.1:2122-2323 GCF_000499545.2 Eimeria tenella
GGGGCCCCCGGACTCCGCCGGGGGGCCCCCTCGGGGGCTGGGGGAGGGCCCCCCTGGGGGCTGCGGGGGGCCCCCCCGGGGCGGGGAGAGGGCCCCCAATAAATAGGAATTTATAAAAGCACTTGAGGAGATTGAGGCCCTCAAGAGGCCCCTCTTGAGGGCCCCCGTGCTGCCAAGGACTGGCAGCGGCAGCAGCCGCGG
>NW_013542726.1:0-371 GCF_000499545.2 Eimeria tenella
GTTCTGGGGACCCGTGCCCGTTATCTTGGGACTCCCCTGCTGCTGGCTAGAAGCGAAAAGCAGCAGCATTTGCAGAAGCAGCTTTCGCCTCAACAAACCACCGCTGCCGCGCTGCAGCACCCCACTTCAGGGCTTAGGGTTTAGGGTTTAGGGTTTAGGGTTTGGGCCTACCCACTGCAGCAACGCCTTCGCATTCGAGGCCCCCTGCATCCCCGCAGTCAACAAATGCAAAATGCTCAAGTACCGAATCTTCCCCCCGCAGTCTCCCAATTTTATTTTTCCACTTTCACTCAACATCACATTCCCCGGATGAATCCTCATGTGGCACCTCTCCGCGCCAGGAGGCCCCCCCGCGGGGGCCCCGGGGGCCC
>NW_013542726.1:516-926 GCF_000499545.2 Eimeria tenella
CGGGGCCCCCTGGAAGGCCCCCGGCGGGGCCCCCTGGGGGGCCCCCGGGGGGGCCCCCAGGGGGGCCCCCGGGGGGGCCCCCGGGGGCCCCTGGTGAAGCACATGGACTGCCCGCAAGAGGCAGTGGAGAAGACCATTGAGGCCCGTTGAAGGGAAAAGGGAATGGAGGAAAGAGGGGGGGAGGGGCCCCCTTGGGAAGTGGGTCAAGAGGGGCCCCCTGCATCTTTCTAAAACCAGCCACAAAGAAGTACCCTCTTGGGGGGGGCCCGGCAGCAGCAGCGCGCGCCTGCAGCAAACCAGGTGGGGGTCCTGCAGCAGCAGCAGCAGCTCCACCTCCTGCCACAGCTCAGCAGCACGAGCAGCAACAACTACTGGCAGCTGCTTCACTGCAACACTCTCGGGGGGCCCCC
>NW_013542726.1:1014-1441 GCF_000499545.2 Eimeria tenella
CACTGGGGTCATCTCTGCTGCCTCCGAGGGGTTCAGTCCAGTAGCAAACTTCGCTGCTGAGGCACTTCACGCGAAAGTCCGGCCCCCCTCCTGCTGCTGCTGCTGCTGCTGCTGCTGCTGCTGCTGCTGCTGCTGGGGGCGACGGCGCTGCGGCGCGCGGCAGCGCCTGCTGCGGGCCCGACCACACTTCCGTCTGGCCCAGCGAAGCACTCACCCCCCTCAGCGGCACTCCGGCCCCCTCTGCTGCTGCTGCTGCTGCTGCTGCTGCTGCTGCAGCTGTTTGCGGCGGCGAAGCCTCCATGGGCGTCCACCGGGCCGCCTGGGTGACCAGTGGTCTGCTGGGGAGCGACGCGAAGAAGTCTTGAGGGGGCTCGCCGCCAGCTGCTGCTGCTGCCTTCGAAGCAGCAGCAGCAGCAGCAGCTGCTGC
>NW_013542727.1:0-351 GCF_000499545.2 Eimeria tenella
AAAACAAATAAATAGATAATAAATAAAGACAAACAAATGAATAAAAACAAACAAATAATTAAAAACAAATGAATAAATAAAACAAATAGATATATAAAAACAAACAAATAAATAAAAACAAACAAATAAATAAAACCCACTTATAAACTCTTTAATACCTCCCGCTGTTTCTTTTATTCTTTCCAACGCAAAAACAAAAGATTTCAAAAACATAAAAGACAAATAAAATATAAAACTAAACAGCCCTTTACTCAACCCCAAAAGCGAGGCCCCCAGGCCCCTGGGGGCCCCCAGGGGACCCCGAGGGGGGCCCCCCTGGGTGGCCCCCCGGGGGGCCCCCCGGGGGCCCCC
>NW_013542727.1:1469-1658 GCF_000499545.2 Eimeria tenella
CCCCTCGTCTCTAGCCCGCGTACCCATGGGGGCCCCCCAGGGGGCCCCCCTAGGGGCCCCCAGAGGGTTCAGTTCCTGGACCCCCTGGAGCTTTCTAGGCTCCCTTGGGGGCCCCTCAAGCAGCCCGTGGGGGCCCCCAGGGGAAGCCCCCCACGGGGGCCCCCTGGGGGGTCCCCCGGGGGGACCCCA
>NW_013542727.1:1734-1987 GCF_000499545.2 Eimeria tenella
CTTTTGGGTACCGGGATGTTCCCGTGGGGGAAAAGGAAAAAATGGTAAATGATTTATTTACTTCTGTGGCGGGTGAGGATTTAAAAAGAAGTTTTTAATTTAATTTAACTTCATTTAACTTGATTTGATTTGATTTGATTTGATTTGATTTAATTTAAGTTAATTGGATTTAATTTAATTTGATTGTATCTGTTTTAGTTATATTTAATTTGATTATATTTAATTCAATTTAATTAGATTTGATTGGCAGCAG
>NW_013542727.1:2004-2135 GCF_000499545.2 Eimeria tenella
TTAACTAGATTTAATTTAATTATATTTAATTTAATTATATTTAATTTATTTTATTTTACTTTTAAAATTTCATTTTCTCTTTTTTTGAGTTATATGGTATTTTAAATTTTCCTTTTTCGAATTTCGTAAAA
>NW_013542728.1:266-2184 GCF_000499545.2 Eimeria tenella
GCGCGGGCCAGCAGCAACTTGAAGGCCAGGCTGTTGGCCGCGTCCCACTTGTTGAAGGCGTCGCTGTCGTGGGCCATCAGCAGCGCCGTGTCTTCGTCGCTTCTGCTGCACTTGACTTTCACGGGAGCTGAAAAGTCCCGAAACAAAGAAAGGCAGCAAGGCTCTTCAATGCCCTCGAACTCGAAACTCTGCTCCTCCTCCACCAGCTCCAGTACCTGCAGGAGCAGCAGCAGCAGCAGCAGCGGCGGCGGCGGCGGTGGCGCAGGCGGAGAGGGGATAGCTGCGGAGGAAGCGCCGTAGCAGCGGCGGACGACGCGCAGCAGCAGCTAGCAATGCGCAGCAGCAGCAAACAACCCGCAGCAGCAGCAAACAACCCCCAGCAGCGCAGCAGCAGCAAACAACGCGCAGCAGCAGCAAACAGCGCGAAGCAGCAGCAAACAACGCGAAGCAGCGAAAAACGCTGCGCAGCAGCAAAAAACGCTGTGCTGCAGCAAAAAACGCTGCGCAGCAGCAGCGAGCTCTGCGCAGCAGCGCAGCAGCAGCACCTGGGTTGGGGGGTCTAGAAGGTCCTTTTTGGAAACTTTTCCAATAAGTCCAGTTTTGACTGGAATGACTAAAGGCAACTTCGTTGGCTGTCCTGGAGTTGGAGGGGTTTTTTGTCGCAGCCGCAAAAAGAACTTTTTGCTGCTGGCGTCGTAGCGCTGCTCCAAAACCTCCACTTCAGGGGTTCCCGCCTAGCCACAAAACCTAAACCCTAAACCCTAAACCCTAAACCCTGAGTTTTGGCCTCTGGCGGTGCGCGCGTATGCAGCGCTGCTGCAGAAAAGGCCCCGTCAAACGCAAGTTCGACACTCTCACCCGCCCCGGAAACCCTAAACCCTAAACCCTAAACACTACCTGGGAGTACCAGCGCTCGAACTGGGTGAAGTCTTTGTTGTTTGCATCCGCCATTGCTTTTCTAAAATCATCACAAGTCACTGCTTGTCCATCATGTCTTTTGAAATATAAATCCATTCCTTTTCGGAAACCCTCGGGGCCCAGCAGCGTGTGGTACCTGCGTCAAACCCTAAACCCTAAACCGTAAACCCTAGACCCACGCCCGAAACCCCACAGCTCCTGCTGGTCCTGTCGCCTCGCCGTTGAGGGTTTAGTGACTGCGAGGGTTTGAGGCATTGCAGACCTGCGGTTTGCAGAAGTTAGGGTTTAGGGTTTGTGGCAGCCAATCGGGTTTAGGGTTTGCAAACGCTAGGGTTTATGACTCAAGCATTCAGTAGTTCTGTTACTCATGGTTTAGGGCTTAGGGTTTAGGGTTTAGGGTTTACATGCGGACGACTTCCGCGCCCTTTTCGTAGACTGTGAGTGTGTAGAAGTTGTCCATTGCTATGTAGGCCTCGGGCCTTATGGGGTGACTCATGGGGCCCGCATCTTCGGGGAACTGGTGGGCCCTCAAGAAGTTGACATCTTCGATTCTTTTGACAGCAGCAGAGCCCATTGCAGCAGAAAAGAGTTGGTCTCTAAACACAGTCAAACCCTCTTTGAGAGTCAACTGGAACCAGTCCCTGCAGCCGCAACAGCCGAAGCCTAAACCCTAAACCCTAAAGTTGCCGGCGCGGGAAGCTGCGCAAGGTCCTTAAACGCGAAGCGTTCACACTCCGCTGCCCAAACCCCAAACCCCAAACCCCAAACGCCAAACCCCAAACCCCAAACGCCAAACCCCAAACCCCAAACCCTAAACCCCAGGGCCACCTGCAGGTGACTCTGTTGCCGGTCCAGTTGTGGAAGTACTCATGGCCCACCACTCCCAGGATCCTCTCATACTCCGCGTCTGCAGCACCCCAAACCCCAAACGAGCGTTTACCCTCTCAACCCCCCCCCACTCCCCCCCAACAACAGCAGCAGCAGCAGCACCACCCCTCCC
>NW_013542729.1:572-722 GCF_000499545.2 Eimeria tenella
TGCAGCAGTTGCGACTGCAGCAGCTGCTTTTGCTGCTGCTCTGCAGCAGCAGCTGCTGCTCTTGTCCTAGGTGCTGCACTGCAGCAGCAAACAGAAGAAGCAGGGGGGGCCCCACAGGGGCCCCCCGAGGGGCCCCCAGGGGCCCCACAA
>NW_013542729.1:836-1557 GCF_000499545.2 Eimeria tenella
ATTACAAACCCGAAGACCTGCTGCAGCTGCTGCTGTGCCGCAACAAGCAGCAGCGGCAGCAGGTGCAGCAGCAGCAGCATTGTCGTGCTGCTGTTGCTGCTGCAGCAGCCAGGGGCCCCAGGGGCCCCCAAGGAACTGAACCCTCCCCTAAACCCTTTTCGGGGCCCCTCTACTTGCGTCTACACATAAGCCCAGATCTCTGCAACTAGGGTTTAGGGTTTAGGGTTTAGGGTTTAGGTTTTGGGGTCTAGGGTTTGCGGCTCAGTGTTTAGGGACTTGGCCTCAAGGTCGAGGGCTCAGGGTTCAGGGTTCAGGGTTTAGGGTTTAGGGTTTAGGGTTTAGGATTTAGTAATCCCCCCCAAATGATCTTAAAGTTGACAGCAAAATAAATAAAATGAAATATACAAAACTAAAAGATCTCTGGCGGGCCCCCAGGGGCCCCCCGAGGGCCCCCAGGGTTCAATGGGTGAGTTGGGGGGCCCCTGGGGGCCCCCAACTGGCCAATTCTTAACTAAATAGAAAATAGAAAAATATATTTTGTTGATTTAGTTTTATTTTGGAGGGGTAAGGGTTTAAAACTAGGGTTTAGGGTTTAGGGTTTAGGATTTACGGTTTAGGGTCTAAGGTCTAGGGTTTATTACGACACTTCCCGGGGCCCCTGGGGGCCCCCTACAATCATGTACCCTCTAGGGGCCCCCAGGGGCCCCCCGGGGGGGCGTGC
>NW_013542729.1:1653-3040 GCF_000499545.2 Eimeria tenella
GGCCCCCCGGGGGCCCCAGGACGCGTTGAGGCCCCCTAATCCCCTTTAGGGGCCTCTAAAACCCTTTTAGGACACACCTTAGGAGCCTGTAGCTAGCTAGCTAGCTGGCCAGCTAGCTAGCTAGCTAGCCAGCTAACTAGCTAGCTAGCTAGCTAGCTAGCTAGCTACATACCTGGTCTCTGCAATTCTTTCCCCTTTGCCATTGTCCCTGGCTTGCCTAGATAGCCAGTCGGCAAGCAGCTAGCTAGCTAGCTAGCTAGCTAGCTAGCTAGCTAGCTAGCTAGCTAGCTAGCCATTTAGTCATGCATGCAGCAAACTACCTACGTCGCTAGCTAGCCAGAGGGTGGCTAGCTACCTAGCTAGCTATCACCTGGCTAGCTAGCTAGCCACTTACCTAGCGAGATAGATAGCCATGTGTCTAGCTAGCTGGTCATCTAGCTAGCCAGATATGTGTCGAGCTAACTAGCTAGCTAGCTAGCTAGCCAGCTAGCTAGCTAGCCACCAGACACCAGGCTAGCTAGTTGCACAGCTAGCTAGTCCTCTATCTATCCAGCCACTTGACCAGCCAGTTAGCCAGCTAGCTAGCTAGCTACCTAGCTTGTTAGCCAGATAGCTAGCTAGCTAGCTAGCTAGCTAGGTAGCTAATTGGCTAGCTAGCTAGCTAGCTACAGTGAGTGGACTCCTCCTATTTAACTGACTAATTAGAAAGCAGCAGTGCCAAAACAAAGCCAATTAAACAAAAGACACTTTTCAAAAGACAGCAAATAAACCCTTTAGTAGACCCTAGAGGCCCCCAGGGGGCCCCCAGGGGGCCCCCAGGGGGCCCTTAGGGGGCCCCCAGGGGGCCCCCTAGAAGGCCAGGGAGGCCCCTTGGGGCCCCCAAGGCCTCCAGGACCTCTAGGGGGCCCCCGGGGCCCCGCAGGACCGCCTAGGGGCCCCCAAGGACCCTCTAGGGGCCCTCAGGGCCCTCTGGGGGGCCCTTAGGACCCTTTGGGGGCCCCTGGACCCTTGAAGGGGCCCGCAGGACCCTTTGGGGGCCCCACAAACTAGGGATCCCATAAACGGGGGCCCCCAGGGGCCTCGTGGGGGGGCCCCCAATGGCACTGCAGTGTACCCTCGGGGGCCTCCCATTGCCTCATTGGGGTCTAAAGTTGTATTATTTAATTATTTATCTATCATTTATTTATTTATTTATTATTTATTTATTTATTTGTTATTTATTTGTTTATTTATTTGTTAGACGGCGTATTTGAGGAGCAGCTTCTTGGGGGTTTGGAGAGAGCCAAGATCCCAGAGGTCGAGGGGCCCCCCTTCTGCTGCTGCTGCTGCTGCAGCAGCAGGCGGCGGCGGCGGCACTCCAGTTGCTGCTGCTGCAGGCGCTGCTGCT
>NW_013542730.1:384-795 GCF_000499545.2 Eimeria tenella
GTTTGACCAGTGGAGAGTGAGGACGAAGGCGTTGAGGACGCGGGCCAAAACCTGAGCAGCAACTGCTGCTGTCTGGCCGTGGCTCGAGGGTTTGGAGAGGAAGCAGCGGCGCCACTCTTCGCAGGGAGCAGCAAGAAAGGGGGGCAAGGGTTTGAGGGTTTCGCAGCGGTTTTCGCGGTGCTGCTGCCTGCAGGCTGCTGCTGCTGCTGCTGCTGCGCCCTGCTGCTGCTGCTCCTGCTGCCACACGTCCCGCAGCACCCACACGAACAGCAGCAGCAGCCACACCCCACACATGCACGCCGCGCTCAGCAGCAGACACAGGCGCGCTGCGCAGCAGCAGCTGTACAGACACCCCAGCGCCCGGCCCCACGCCTGCTGCTGCTGCTGCTGCTGCTGCGGCTGCTGCGGAGG
>NW_013542730.1:944-1188 GCF_000499545.2 Eimeria tenella
TGTCCAACGGGAGAGTCGCGCTGGTGCTCAGGTCCTCGGGGCCCCTCGGGCTCGAGAAGGGGGGCCCCTCGCTGCAGCTGCCAGAGACAGACACTGGAGACATACCCGCAGCCCCCTGCTGCTGCTGCTGCTGCTGCTGCTGGGGAATCACATTCAAATCCGGGAAGCAAGGAAGCCGGGGGCCCCTAGAACTTCTCCGGCTGCCAGCGCGCGAGACGCAGCTGCCCCTGGACCCCCAGGGTTG
>NW_013542730.1:1214-1824 GCF_000499545.2 Eimeria tenella
CCCCCCAGGGGCCCCCCTGATCAGTACCCTCTCTCCGACTCCGCCGGCCCCTCTCAGGGGGCCCCCCGGGGGCCCCCGGGGCCCTTAACTCTCGCCGGGGGGCCCCTGGGGGGCCCCTGGGGGGCCCCCCAAAGTCCAAATTGCTCATCCTCTCAACTAGGTCTGCGTCAGCGCTGCAGGGCAGGGGGGCCCTCAGGGGCCCCTTTGCAGCAGGGGGCCCCTGGGAAGACCCCCTGGGGGCCCCCTGGGGGCCCCCAGAGGGGCCCACCTGAGGGGCCCCATGAGGGGCCCCCCTGGGAGCCCCCGGCTGAGGAGCCAGGAAGGGCTGGGAGGCCGCTATGAGACTGTTTTTTGTTCGCTGGAAGGCAGAGGCCCTGCGCATGCGGCTGTCTGCTGCTGCTGCTGCTGCTGCTGCTGCACTGGGGTGTCTGTATAGGCAGTCGCTGCGAGGGGTTAGAGGGGGAGAAGAAGGCGCCGCCCGCGAGCCGCCTGGCGGGAGGCCGCTGTGGGGCATTTAAGGGGAAATGGGGGAAGAAGCAAAAAAAACGGACCGCTGCTGCTGCTGCTGCTGCTGCTGCTGCCGCTGCTGCTGCTGCTGCTTCTGGGGCCG
>NW_013542730.1:1838-1994 GCF_000499545.2 Eimeria tenella
GGAAAAGCAGGAGATGTCTTGGAAATAAATGTGTTTTGTCTTATTTTAAGCGATAGTGCAAAACAAATGGCCGCAAAAGTCCGCCGCCAACGCGCATGCTCTTCTTCTGGGCAGGGGCCCCTGTCTCAGGTGTACATACACCTCAGATTAAGCACA
>NW_013542731.1:0-274 GCF_000499545.2 Eimeria tenella
AATAAATAAATAATAAATAAATAATAATAATTCTTACGAGTCGAGTGCGGGGAAGTTTCGAGGGCAAACTGGAACTGCATGAGGTCTCTTTGAATAATGGATTTAATTGCTTTTAAATTTATCTTTTTTGGATTTGCTTCTTCCAAAATCACTTTTTGAATTTTGTCTGCAACAAACAATCCTTGCTGCTGCTGCAGAGACTCCAGAAGGTCCTCCAAAGCCTCCTCCTCCTGCTGCTCCTGCTGCTGCTGCTGCTGCTGCTGCTGCTGCTGCT
>NW_013542731.1:383-519 GCF_000499545.2 Eimeria tenella
CTGCTGGTGGTCAGTTTCGGCGTGCTGCTGCTGCTGCTGCTGCTGCTGAGTTTCGGCGTGCTGCTGCAGCCGGTGGTGCTGCTGCTGTGCTGCCTTGCGGCGCTGCTTGCGCTGCTGCTGCAGCTGCTTGTGGCGC
>NW_013542731.1:689-895 GCF_000499545.2 Eimeria tenella
AATCCAAACTGGATTGGTTTGGAAGAACTAAATAATTCAAAACCACTTCTGCTGCTGCTCTTTCTTCAAAGCTGCCCCACAGGGGCCCCCTAAACCCCACAACCACCACCCCGCTTTCGCCCTCTTCCGCGGGGTACCGCACAGTCTTCACCACCCGCGGGCCCCGGCAGCTGCTGCTGCTGCTGCTGCTGCTGGTGGTGCTTGTT
>NW_013542731.1:995-2466 GCF_000499545.2 Eimeria tenella
AACAGTCTGGTGCAGTCTAGGCGTTGGGGACACTAGTGAGGCATTTTACTGTTGCTGCGTCTAGAAAACCACAAACCCTAAACCCCAAACCCTAAACCCTAACGCTAAACCCTAAACCCTAAATTCTATACCCTAAACACTAAACCCCAAACCCTGAACCCTAAACCCTAAACCCTTAACCCTAGCCGGCCGCTGCGAAGCGGGGATTAGCCGCGAGCTGGCGTTCAGCGGTGACTCTTTAGGGTTTAGGGTTTAGGGTTTAGGGTTTAGGGTTTACCTTGTAGGGGTAGTTTTTGCTGCCGAGAAAGACCAAATGCTCGAGAGTGTGGGGCAAACCCTCGTTGGAGTGAGTTTCAGTTTTGAAAGAAATAAATAAAGTGTTTATTGGAGAAGGAATGGAACAAAGAAAGACTCTGAGCGAGGTGTACGTACACCTGAACTCCCGCACGCAGCAGCAGCTGCGGGGCCCCACACTGAAGTGCTGCAGCAGCTCAAACCGCCGCAGCAGCTCGTCTTCAAACCCTAAACCCTCGCCAAACCCTAAACCCTCGCCAAACCCTAAACCCTCGCCAAACCCTAAACCCTCGCCCTTCTCCTTGCACACACGACACGGCACCTCCACGCCTCCCGAACACCACTCTCCGGGGTCCGCCATCTTCCAGTCGAGGGTTTAGGGTCTAGGGTTTAGGGTTTAGGGTTTAGGGTTTGCGACCTAGCCGCTAGGGTTTGGCGCTCCGAGCACAAAGAGGGCTCGAAACTCTTCTCCAGCTGAAATAAGGAAAATGACTCTTGCTCGGGTTTAGGGTTTGCGTTTTTTAGTCCCTAATTTAGGGTTTACTGCGACGCAAGCGCCGTCTAGGGTTTGCAGTTTGGGGTTTAGGGTTTAGGGTTTAGGGTTTAGGGTTTGGGGCCCGCAGCCCGCGGCTGCTAAAGCTGCTGCCCCTAAGTTTCATAACTATTCGCAATTTGTTTTATATCATTTCTAAACCCCAAACCCTCGAATTTCAAACCCTAAACCCTAAACCCTAAACCCTAAACCCTCATGTCCGGCAGCTCCCCGAGCCCGGGGGCCCCCGGGGGGCCCTCCCCCAAGGCAGCAGCAGCAGCAGCAGCAGCAGCAGAAACAGCAGCAGCAGCAGAAGACAAAATGACTTCACAGACAGCAGCAGCAACAGCAGAACTAGCAGCAGCAGCAAAAACAGCAGCAGCAGCGCCAGGAACTGCAGCAGCAGAACCAGCAGCAGCAGAACCAGCAGCAGCAGAAACAGCAGCAGCAGCAGAGCCAGCAGCAGCAGCAAAACCAGCAGCAGCAGCAGCAACAGCAGAAGCAGCAGTTGCTGCTTTTCATAAAGCTGTAAGAGAAGGAGATTTTGCTGCTGCAGCAGAGACACTCAAAACCCCAGAAAACAAATGGCTGGTCAACGCCATGGACAGCCACAGACGGTAAACCCTAAACCCTAAACCCTAAACC
>NW_013542732.1:0-314 GCF_000499545.2 Eimeria tenella
CCCCCCCCCCCCGCCGCAGCAGCAGCACGGTGAGCAGCAGCACTGCGACGGCTCCGGGCAGCTGCAGCAGCACGGGCGGGCGCAGCAGCACGAGCAGCCTGTCTGCGTCCGGCGCCCTGCCTGCTGCTGCTGCGGCTGCTGCAGCTGCTGCTTCGAACAGAGCCAGCGGCAGCAGCAGCACCAGCAGCAACGCAGCAGCGCCCGCAGACGTTGCTGACGTGCTGCCGCTGCTGCTGGATATGAGCATAGGGGTGAAGCCTGCAGCATCAGCTGCTGGGCCGGAGCCAGCAGCAGCAGCAGCGCAGCCGCCCGCA
>NW_013542732.1:412-750 GCF_000499545.2 Eimeria tenella
CCCGCGGACTTTGCTGCTGCTCCGAGCGGCGTCTCCGCAGCAGCTCCGTGCGGGCGGAGCCACAGTCACTCGGGCCCCAGCAGCAGCAGCAGCAGCAGCAGCAGCAGCAGCAGCGGGAAGCCGCGGCCCTCGCTCTCGCTGCCGTCGCTGCAGCAGCGCATGCAAAAGACCAAAATGTGCCGCTTCCACTCTCTCGGCTGCTGCAGCAAAGGGCCCCTTTGTGTCTTCGCTCACGACTCCAAAGAGCTGCGCGAAAGACCCAACTTGATTCGAACCCGACTGTGCCCTTTTATGTTGCCGGGGGCCCCCGGGGGCCCCCCGGGGGCCCCCCCGGGGGG
>NW_013542732.1:903-1116 GCF_000499545.2 Eimeria tenella
CAAGTTTGCACATTCTCTGGAAGAACTCAGATCCACTCCCGAGTTCTTCAAAACTGCTGTTTGTCCCCTCCATGCTGCAGGGGGCCCCCAGGGCTGCCCCTCGGGGGCCTCCTGCAGGTTTGCCCACGGGGAGGCCGAGCTGCGGCCGCGGCCCCACGCGGGGCCCCCCCCGCGGCCTGCTGCTGCTGCTGCTGCTGCTGCTGCGGGGGGGGG
>NW_013542732.1:1182-1559 GCF_000499545.2 Eimeria tenella
GCGCTCAAGAGAAACCTCCTCGACGCCCAGGGGCCCCTCGGGGGGCCCCCCGGGCTGGGGGCCCCCAGGGAGGTCCGCAGCTGCGACCCCTGGAGGGGGCCCCGCTTCAGCAGCAGCAGCAGCAGCAGCAAGTCCAACGCGGCCGAGTCCTGGCAGCGAATCCGCAGGGAGACCCACCCTCCCGCTAGTTCTGCTGCTGCTGCTGCTGCTGCTGCTGCTGCTGAGGGCAGGGGTCACCCCGCGCACAGAGCTTCAGACTTGTCCTCATTTAGGTGGCGCAGATCGCAGCAGCAGCAGCAGCAGCAGCTGCAGCTGCACCAGCAGCAGCTGCAGCAGCAGCTGCAGCAGCAGGAGCAGCTGCAGCAGCAGCTGCAGCA
>NW_013542732.1:1621-2120 GCF_000499545.2 Eimeria tenella
AGCAACAAGCCCTGGTAGAAGACTGGCAACATGGAAGAAGCGTCGGAGGCCGTGGCAGCAGCAGCAGCAGCAGCAACGGCGCAGCAGGCGAGGGCGGGTGGGAGCTGAGACCCGCCCAGGGCCCCGTAGAAACCCCCACAGCGCTGCAGCAGCTGCTTTCATATGTGCTGCAGCAGCAGCAGCAGGGCCGTTTTGATGCAGCAGGAACAGTTGCCCTAATAGAATCTTTGGGGGCCCCTGGCTTTTTGCCGGATCCGCTTAGCAGCAGCAGCGGCAGCAGCAACGCGGCGCTGCTGTGTGCAGCAGCAGCAGGAGGCTGGCTCCCTGCTGCTGCTGCCTTGGCCGACCCCGCGACGGCGCCTGCTGCTGCAGCGCAGCAGCAGGGGCCTCTAGACATTGCTGCCGCAGCCGCAGCGGCTGCTGCTATGGTTGGCGCGGCGGGCACTGCAGCCCAGCAGCAGCAGCAGCAGCAGCAGCAGCAGCAGCCGAAGCTGCGGGC
>NW_013542733.1:0-435 GCF_000499545.2 Eimeria tenella
AGCCACAGCGAGCCACAGCTAGCCACAGCTAGCCGCAGCTAGCTGCTGTTCGCTATGGGGGAATTCGGGGAGATGAAGAGTGCAGCAGCAGCAGCAGCAGCAGCAGCAGCAGCAGGGACTTTCTCAAGCAGCAGCAAGAGAGAGAAATGGATTTGCTGCGTTTAATAAAATTAAGAGTAAAATAAATTGAACTGAAGAGCAATTTTATAATCGACAAACAGATTCATAGCGGATGGCCCCCCAAACCCTAAACCCTAAACCCTAAACCCTAAACCTTAAGTTCTGAGCACTAAGCCAGCAGCTCGATAACCCAAACCCTCAACCCTAGGCAATAAGCGCTAAACAAGAGGCCGTTAACTCTAAACTCCAAACCCTAAACCCTAAACCCTAAACCCCAAACCCCAAATTCTAAACCCTAAACCCTAAACTCTAAAC
>NW_013542733.1:586-864 GCF_000499545.2 Eimeria tenella
TTAAAATTAAAATTAAATTAAAATTAAAATTAAATTAAATTAAATTAAATTAAAATTAAATTAAAATTAAAACAAAGAAATATAAATTGAATTAAAATATAAACTCCAGACTTCGGGTCTAAAAAAGGTGCGGCGAAAGTCCCCCAAGAAAAAGAAATTAAAAATAAAAGTTAAACAGCCCCACACGTTGCTGCTGCTGCTGCTGCAGCAGTTTCTGCTGCTGCAGCTTCTGTTGCAGCTTCTGCTGCTGCAGCTGCAGCTTCTGCTGCTCCAGCTGC
>NW_013542733.1:912-1545 GCF_000499545.2 Eimeria tenella
CTCCTGCTGCTGCAGCTGCAGCTTCTGCTGCTGCAGCTGAGCTTCTGCTGCTTCAGCTGCAGCTTCTGCTGCTGCAGCTGCAGCTTCCGCTGCTGCAGCTGCAGCTTCTGCTGCTCCAGCGGCAGCTTCAGCAGCTTCTGCTGCTGCAGCTTCTGCTGCCTGCGTTTCTGGTGCTGCAGCTGCAGCTTCTGCCGCTGATGCTTCTCCTGCTTCAGCTGCAGCTTCTGCTGCTGCAGCTGCAGCTTCTCCTGCTTCAGCTGCAGCTTCTGCTGCTGCAGCTACAGCTTCTGCAGCTGCAACTTCTGCTGCTGCAGCTGCAGCTTCAGCTGCTGCAGCCGAGCTTCTGCTCCTTCAGCTGCAGCTTTTGCTGCTGCAGCTTCTGCTGCTGCACCTTCTGGTGCTGCAGCTTCTGTTGCTGCAGCTTCTGCTGCTGGTGCTTCTGCTGCTGCAGCTTCTGCTGCTGCACCTTCTGCTGCTGATGCTTCTGCTGCTGCACCTTCTGCTGCAGATTCTGCTGGTCCAGCTTCTGCTGGTCCAGCTTCTGCTGCTCCAGCTGCAGCTGCAGCTTCTCCTGCTGATGCTTCTGCTGCAGCTGCAGCAGCTTCTGCTGCTGCAGCTGCAGCTTCTGCTGCC
>NW_013542733.1:1636-2094 GCF_000499545.2 Eimeria tenella
TGATGCTTCTGCTGCTGCAACTGCAGCTTCTGCTGCAGCAGCTTCTGCTGCTGACGCTTTTGCTGCTGCAGCTGCAGCTTCCGCCGCTGCAGCTGCAGCTGCTTGTGCTCCAGCTGAGCTTCCGCTGCTGCAGCTGCAGCTTCCGCTGCTGCAGCTGCAGCATTTGCTGCTCTAGCTTCTGCTGCTCCAGTTGCAGCTTGCTCTGCTGCAGCTGCAGCACCCGCTGCAGCTGCAGCTTCCGCTGCTGCAGCTGAGCTTCTGCTGCGTCAGCTGCAGCTTTTGCTGCTGCACCTTCTGCTGATGCTTCTGCTGCTGCTGCTGCAGCTTCCGCCGCTGCAGCTGCAGCTTCCGCTGCTGCAGCTCCTGCTGCTGCAGCTGCAGCGTCTGCTCCTGCGGCTGCAGCTTCCGCTGCTGCAGCTGCAGCTTCTGCTGCTGCAGCTGCAGCTTCTGCTGCTGCA
>NW_013542734.1:0-899 GCF_000499545.2 Eimeria tenella
CTGCCGCAGCTGCGGCGGCGCGTGCCCTAAGTGCTGCAGCAGCGGGGCCCGGCGGAGGGCCTGCAGCAAACGCAACAGCAGCCGGTGCTCTGTAGCTGCTGCTGCTGCTGCTGCTGCTGTTGGAGTCTCAAGTTGGAGGCGACTTGCTTCCAGCTGTTCTGCTGCTGCTGCAGCTGCAGCAGCAGCTGCTGCTGCAGCATCCGCAGCTACGCGCAACAGCAGCAAAAATGTTTGAGGTTTCATTGCTGCTGCTACGGCTGGGGCTGCTGCAGCAGCAGACCAGCACAGGCGGAGTTGCCGCAGCAGCAGCTCAGGCCGCTTGTCAGGCTGGTGCTGCTGCTGCTGCTGCTGCTGCTGCAGCAACGGTGAGAGGCGCCACAGCGCATGCAAAGAAGAAGCGAGCGAATGCTGGGGGAGATGCTGCGGCCCCTTTTCCACGAGCTGCTGCAGCAGCGTGCAGCACAGCGCGAGCTGCTGCTGCTGCTGCTGCTGCTGCTGGTTTGCAGCAGCAGCAGCGGTGGAGAAAAAGCGGAAGACGGTGCACAGCTGCTCTCCGCGCATGCACGTGGCAGCAGCAGCAGCATGCGGCAGCAACACAGCAGCAACTGCTGCTGCCTCTGCAGCAGATAAGAATGCAGCAGCTCCATCTCCAGCAGCTGCTGCTTCAAGCTCACGGCCTGGGGGCACTAGCCCTTGCTGTTGCTGCTGCTGTGCCTGCTGCTGCTGCTGTGCTTGCTGCTGCTGCTGTGCCTGCTGCTGCTGCTGCTGCTGCATGCGGAGGTAGGCAGACACGAAGAAGGCAATATCTGAAACAGTCTGCGGGCTCAGCGTGGTTTGCTGGTGCTGCTGCTGCTGCTTCGAATTGCTGTCGGCAGCAGCAGCAGCAGCAGGAAAAAAAA
>NW_013542734.1:946-1312 GCF_000499545.2 Eimeria tenella
AACAGCAGCAAGCAGGATGACCCGTGCCGTCGAGGGGTCCTGCTGCTGTGCCGCCGCCAGAGCTTTTCCCGCTGCAGCTAGCCACTCAACCTGCAGCAGCAGGTCTTGCTGCTGCTGCTGCTGCTGCTGCTGCTGCAGGGCGGGGTCCAGTATGAGTTCTGTGAGGCGGTGGCTGAGGTGTACGTACACCCCAGGGTCCCGGTGGCCCAGAGCAGCAAGAGGCACAAGAGTAGCAGCAACTTCTCGGATTGTTGCTGCTGCTGCTTTCCACTGCACTTCTGCTGCTGCTCGCGTCACCAGCTCGCCTGCTGCTGCTGCTGCTACCCCATTGCGGCGGGCCAGCAGCAGCGCCTGCAGCAGCACAGA
>NW_013542734.1:1372-1844 GCF_000499545.2 Eimeria tenella
GAGACACCGCGCGCTGCAGCGGGCAGCAGCAGCAGCAAACGCCAGCTCAACTAGCTGCTGCGTCGGCCTGGCCTGCAGCTGCAGCAGGTCCCACTCCCCACACTCCTGCTGCTGCTGCTGCTGCTGCTGTGTTGGGTAGGCGCGAGCAGCAAGCAGCAAACAGTGCGTTGCTGTTGCTGCATTAAGGGTGGGCAGAAAGTAAATCAAATCTATGAGACAGACGCGCAGCTGCTTCGCCGCAGCAGACCTGCTGCTGCTTCCGTCGCTGCTGCTGCTGCTGTTGCTGCTGCTGCTGCTGGGCTGCTGCACTTGCTGCACTGCAGCACGGAACTCTCGCAGCAACTTCGTTCCCAGCTGCATGCGGGGCATTGAGAGCTGCTGCTGCAGCTTGCTGTGCTGCTTCTTTGGCTGCTGCAGCAGCGCCAGAAGCTGCTGCTGCGCCGCCGTCAGCGGCTGCTGCTGCTGCAGCAGC
>NW_013542734.1:1883-2532 GCF_000499545.2 Eimeria tenella
CACTGCTGCTGCAGAGCCTCTCGCGAGGCCGCCGCCACCCTTCCCTTCCATCTAAGTTGCTTCCTTCTACTTTTGTTGCTGCTGCTGTTGCTGCGACGGCCCCCACCAGCCTTCTTGCTGCTGCTGCTGCCGCTGCTGCTGCTGCTGCTGCACTGGGCAGACAAAACCCTTAAGTGCTCAGAGCGTTCAAAAGGATGAGGAAATATAACACGGCGCCTTGGAGGTGCTGCTGCTGCTGGTTCTGCTGCTGCTGCAGTTGTTGGTGCTGCTGTAGCTGTTAGTGCTGCTGCAGCATTCGGTGCTGCTGCAGCTGCTGGTGCTGCTGCCGCTCGCACTTGTAGCAGCTCCTCAAGGCTGTCCCTCTGCTGTTGCTTAGCGGCACTGCCCCGGCTTCTACCTACGCCGCTGCTCCGACTGCTGCTGCTGCTGCTGCTGCTGCTGCTGTTGCTGCTGCTGTTGTTGCTGCTGCTGCTGCTAAAAGGCCGCTGCACTATCTGCGTCCAGCAGCGGCGCCGCAGCAGCGAGGCGGCAGCCGCCGCAGCTCGAGAGCAAGGGCCCCACATGCAGGCTCCATCAGAGCAGCAGCAGCAGCAGCTGCTGCCGCAGCAGCCGCAGCAGCAACAGCAGCAGCAGCAGCGCACAGCAGTGC
>NW_013542734.1:4539-4917 GCF_000499545.2 Eimeria tenella
TTGTATCCTGTCCTTTTTCTCTGTGTCTCCTGCCTTGCCTGCGGGGGCTGCTTCGAAGTCTTGTTCTGCCTTAGGCGCAGGGTTTAGGGTTTCAGTTCTAGGGTTTAGGGTTTAGGGTTTAGGGTTAGGGGCTGAGTCTCCGTGTCTGTGTCTCTCTCTATTGTCGCTGGTGCAGCCTAGAAACTCTCATTTGCTGCTGCTGCAGCAGCAGCTGCAGCAGCAGCAAAAAGTGCTCCTCTAAATCTTTTAAGGTCTAGAGGCAGAAGCCCCTTTAGAGGGGACAGCAGCTGGCTTTCGCTGCAGCCGCATGATAGCAGCAAAAGCAGAAGCTGCAGCAACAACAGCAGCAGCAGCAGCAGCAGCCGCCGCCGCCGCGGC
>NW_013542735.1:0-242 GCF_000499545.2 Eimeria tenella
ACGCCGCTGCTGCTGCTGCTGCTTCCTGCTGCTGCTGCCTCGCTGCTGCCCGCTGCAGCAGACACGCCCGAGGCCTCAACTCCACCCTCCAAGTGCATGCTCTTCCGCACGCGACCGCGGCTGCAGCCCCACAAGCAGCACAAGCAGCAGCACACGCTGCAGCAGCAGCAGCAGCAGCAACAGAACCGGCAGCAGCAGCAGCAGCGGCAGCGGGGGCGCCGCAGCAAAAGAAACAAAAATCG
>NW_013542735.1:300-565 GCF_000499545.2 Eimeria tenella
CAACAGAAAGAAGACAAACTGCAGCGCCACTCCAGCAACAGCAGCAGCAGCAGGAGCAGCAGCAGCAGCAATAGCAGCAGCAGCAGCAACAGCAGCAGCAGACCTGGCCCGCTTAGGGTTTGCCTGCGCCGCCTGAAGGGCCCCCACGCCAAATTCCTCGAGTGCTGCAGCACTTTGCTGCAGCAGCCCCTTAGTGACTGCGGCTGTGTCTTGGTGAACAGAGAGTTGCTGCTGCAGCAGCTGCTGCTGCAGCAGCTGCTCCTGC
>NW_013542735.1:613-1569 GCF_000499545.2 Eimeria tenella
TGCTCCTGCAGCAGCTGCTCCGCCTGGATCTCCGGCAGCACGCCCAGAAAGAGGCCCCCGTGCTGCATTGCTGCTGCTGCTGCGCCATCAGTTGCTGCTGGAGCTGCAGCAGCACCAACGCCGCCGTCAGCAGCACCTGCTGCAGCAGCAGCAGCAGAACCTCCTGCTGCTGCTACCCACTGACACAGCGCCGACTGCAGCAAAGCGTCGGAGGCAAGGCCCCGCCCGAAGAGGTCTGGCAAGCCCCAGGAGGCTGCAGCAGCAGCAGCACAGCAGCAGCAGCAACACAGCAGCAGCAGCGGGAACCACTGTGGGGCAGAGGTTGCAGCAAGACCAGCAGCAGCAGCAGCAGCAGAAGCTACAGTAGAGGGCTCGCGTGCAGCAGCGTGAGCAGCAGCAGCAGCAGCAGCAGCAAGTGCGACGGAGCTTACGTTGGGCAGCAGCAGCAGCAGCAGCTGCTGCTGCTGCTGCTGTTGCATCTATGGACTTGAGGAAGCTGCTGACAGCCTTCAGCCTCTCATCCAGAGGGTCGTCTTGCTGCTGCTGCTGCTGCTGCTCCTGCTGCTGCTCCTGCTGCAGCACCTCGGAAGATGCATGCGCGGCAGCAGCAGCAGACGAGAGCTCTTCTGCTGTTAGGCCCTCCAGCAGCCGCTGCACTTGCTGCTGCTGCTCCTCCCGCAGCAGCAGCAGCCTTTCTTCCCCGTCAGCTGCTGCTTGCTTCTCCGCTGCAGGAGCAGCAGCTGCTGCTCCTGCAGCCTCTGCTGCTGGTGGTGCTGCTGCTGCTTCCGTTGCTGCTGCTGCTGCTGCTGAGTCGTCACAAGAAGCTGCTTCTGCAGTCCCCTCGGGCTGCGCTGCAGTTGCTGCTGCTGCTGCTTCGTTGGCCTCTGCAGCAGCAGGCGCAGCAGGCGCAGCAGGCGCAGCAGCAGGGCTGCCGCTCTCAGCAGCAGCAGCAGCCG
>NW_013542735.1:1620-1794 GCF_000499545.2 Eimeria tenella
TGCTTTGCTGCTTCTGCTGCTGCTGCAGTCTTCAGCGACAGCAGCCTGATGTGCTGCAGCACAGCAAGGTGTTCCTCGCTGCTGACAGCAGCAAAGGGGTCGTAGGCGGCGGTCGCAGCAGCAGCAGCTGCTGCTGCTGCTGCAGCAGCAGCAGCAAGGGGCCCCTGCTGCTGC
>NW_013542735.1:1894-2207 GCF_000499545.2 Eimeria tenella
CCCGGAAGCCGCTTCAGCTGCCCAGCATCCAGTACCCCAAAGGGGGCCCCCGGGTCTAGGCTTGGTAGCTGCAGGGCCATGGGGTAGCTTCCGTTGGTGGGCCCTGCATGCAAACCCTAAACCCTAAACCCTAAACCCTAAACCCTAAACCCTAATTCCTAAACCCTAAACCCTAAACCCCGGCTCTGCGGCTGCTCAAACTCACACTTCAAAAAAGAAAACTCGTCCTGCTGCTGCTTGCTGCTGCTCCGGTCATCCTGCCTCTGCAGCTGCTGCTCCAGCTGCTGCAGCTGCTGCAGTTGCTGCTGCTGCA
>NW_013542736.1:0-363 GCF_000499545.2 Eimeria tenella
CCCCTTGGGGGCCCGTTCCCTGGGGCCCCCCCTCGGGGGGGCCCCCCCGCGGGTCCATCCCTTGGGGGCCCCCCTGGGAGTCCTTATGGGGACTCTCCTGGCTGTCCTGGAGGGCCCTTTGGGGGCCCCCCTGGGCCCCCCCCTGGGGGCCCCCCCGGGGGCCCCCCTGGGGGCCCCCCTGGGGGCCCCCCTGGGGGCCCCGGGGGTGGCTGGTGAGGGAGCGGAGGAGCTGCTCGAGGGGGTCGTCTTGGAGGCAGTTGAGTTGGATGGAACGAATGAGTTGTCTTCCGTAGAAGTCCCTTTCGAGGGGAGGCAGCAGCAGCAAGTGCTGCACGGCTTTGGCAGCAGCAGCAGCAGCAGCAG
>NW_013542736.1:477-913 GCF_000499545.2 Eimeria tenella
ACGCTGAAGTCCAGACTGCGCGTGGCGTGCAGCCACAAACTGGGAATGAACAGCAAGTCCCCGGGAAGCAGCAGCGCGCGGTGCTGCGCTGCAGCAGCCAGCAGCGGGCGCGCCGCGGTGTCTGTACACCCCGCGGCCTTGCCGCCCTCCAGGTACAGCTTCAGGTACTCCCGGGGGCCCCACAGCAGCACTTCTTTCCGCCCCACAACTTGCAAATAAATGTTGTTGGGAACATCATAATGCAGAAACAATCGGAGGCCCTTCGAGCTCACCCGCAGCGCCGAGGAGAAGTAGCTGCCAGCAGGCACCAGCTGCAGCAGCAGCACTTCCCTCCCCAGCGCCCCGAACTCTTCGAAGAAGCAGCTCGGGCCCTCGGGGGCCCCCCTCCGCGCGCCCCGCCGCACCCCGGGGGCCCCCGGGGGGCCCCCCCCAGCCC
>NW_013542736.1:985-1132 GCF_000499545.2 Eimeria tenella
CGCCCAGGGAACGGTAGTAGTACCCTTCTCCGGCCTGCAGCAGCGGCGGCAGCAAGGCCGCGTCAAGGGGCCCCCCGCCCTCCCCGGGGGGGCCCCCAGCCCCTCCGCACGACGGGGGGCCCCCGCGCGGCGACCCGGCCCGCGCGG
>NW_013542736.1:1318-1666 GCF_000499545.2 Eimeria tenella
GCGGGCCCTCGCGAGGAGCTCGTGGAGGGGGAGGGAAAAGTATTTGAAGTTTTTGGGTTTGAACTGGAGGCTGTGGGGCCAGGGTACTACATGGGTACTGACGGGTTTGTTGGGGGTGCGGCTTTCGAGGTACCCGGGGGCCCCCCAGAGGCCCACGCAGGGGCCCACGGGGGCCCCCCGCAGCACGCAGGGGGCCCCCCTGGGTACCAAAACCTCCAGGAAGTCCTTCGCGCTGCTGTACTGCACCACGGGCACTTCCTGCGTGGGCACCGGCAGCAGGGGGGCCCCCCAGGGGATCCCCTCTCCGGGGGGCCCCCCGGGGGGCCCTCCCGGGGGGCCCCCCGGGGG
>NW_013542736.1:1762-1886 GCF_000499545.2 Eimeria tenella
GGGGCGCCCCCAGGTCAGGGGGGCCCCCTGGGGCAGGGGCAGAGGGGGCCCCTGCTGGGGAACTTGGACACGGAGCAGGCATTGTGGCTAGCTACAGCTAGCTATGGCTAGCCACAGCTAGCTG
>NW_013542737.1:0-1084 GCF_000499545.2 Eimeria tenella
AGCAGGGAAGGAGGGGAAGGGGGGGGCAGCAGCCGCGGGGAAAGGAGGAGCCGTGGGGGAAGGAGAAGCAGCAGCAGCAGGAGAAGCAGCAGCAGCAAAAAAAGCAGCAGCAGCAGCAGAAGATGAGGGGCCCCCGCTGTCTCCTGCTGCTGGCTGCATCGGCGTGCTGCAGCGGAGGCAGCTGCTGCTGCAGCAGCACCTGCAGAAGCTGCAGAGTGACATTGCTGCTTCGCAGCTGCTGCTGGGCGATGCTGGGAGCGCGCTGTGGGACGCAGCAGCAGCAGCAGCAGGAGGCCAAGGAACAGCAGCGGGAGCAGCAGCAGCAGGAGAAGCAGCAGCAGCACACGGCAGCAAAGTTCAGCTCACGCCTGACGGCTTTGTAGAAATTAGAGAAGAGCTGCCTGAGGGCGCAGCTGAAGATGACTTTGAGTTTCCGCCGCCCACAAAACTTGCTGCTGCTGCTGCTGCTGCTGATGCTGCTGTTGCTGCTGCTGCTGATGCTGCTGCTGCTGGCAGTGATGCAGCTGCTGGGGCTGCTGCTTCTGCTGCTGAGCAGCAGCAGCAGCAGGGGAGGCTTCCTCCCTCCCCAGAGCCGCAGCCTGCAGCTGCAGCACTGAGCAGCAGCAGGAGCAGCAGCAGCAGCAGCGGCAGCAGCAGCAGCGACAGCTGGAGGTGCGCCGTAAAAGACACAATAACTGAAAGGCAAATAGACTTGACCCAAATTAATCCTGGGAGGCCCCCGCAGCAAAATGAAACCCCCGGGGGGGCCCCCAAGAGGCCCCCCTCGAGGTTCAAGCTCATGCGGCAGCAGCAGCAGCAGCAGCAGCAGCAAGGGCAGGAAGAAGATGAGTATTAGCGGCGGCAGCAGCAGCAGCAGGAAGAAGATAAATTTTAGCAGCAGCAGCGGCAGCAGCAGGAAGAACCTGGATACTAGCAGCAGCAGCACCAAGGAGATGAATACTAGCAGCAGCAGCAGCAGCAGCAGCAGGAATGCGATGAGTCCTGGCAGCAGCAGCGGCAGCAGCAGGAATGCGATGAGTCCTGGCAGCAGCAGCAGCAGCTGCTGCTGCTGCAGAACCCTTCT
>NW_013542737.1:1184-1458 GCF_000499545.2 Eimeria tenella
CCGCCAAAGAAATGAAACAGAATTAATTAATTAATTAATTAATTAATTAAATTATTTATTTATTTATTTATTTATTTATTTATTTATTTATTTATTTATTTAAATTTGTTTTTGCTGCTGCAGCAATGAGCGAAAGCCTGTGGGACGACGGCTTCCGCAACATCACCAACATCGACTTCTCATCGCAGTGTATAAACATCATGCAGCAAAGATGCGCAGACAAACCCGGCATGACTTGTGAGCTGCTGCTGCTGCTGCTGCTGCTGCAGGTGCT
>NW_013542737.1:1558-1817 GCF_000499545.2 Eimeria tenella
TTTTCATGGATGTATTTATAACTCAAACCTTGCATCCTGACGCAAAAACGCAAACCCCAAACCCCAAACCCTAATTTCTAAACTCTAAACCCCAAACCCTAGAGTAGGGATTCTGCGGCGAGCACTGGAGCCTCCGGGACTAGCTGCGGATTAACTTTGCTAGAAAAAGAACTGACTACAGCTAGCTGTAGCTAGCCGCAGCTAGCTGTAGCTAGCTGTAGCTAGCTGTAGCTAGCTGTAGCTAGCTGTAGCTAGCTGT
>NW_013542738.1:0-236 GCF_000499545.2 Eimeria tenella
AACAACCAGCACCACCAGCAGCAGCAGCAGCAGCAGCAGCAGCAGCTACCCGTTGACTAGGAGGCCCGCGAAGATGCAGCCCGCAGCCCAGATGTCCACTGGGGGCCCATAAGTGGGGGCCCCCAGCAGCAGCTCGGGGGCCCTATACCAGAGGGTGACTACGCCGTCGGTGAGGGGCCCCTCGGGCTCGCGAAACGGCCTGCGCGCAGCAAACACTGCTGCTGCTGCTGCTGCTG
>NW_013542738.1:326-618 GCF_000499545.2 Eimeria tenella
GGCGGCGGGGTAGCCGCAGGAACTCACTGCGCTGCTGCTGCTGCTCTCGCGCACTCTACTGCGCTGCCGCTGCTGCTCGCTCTACTGCGCTGCTGCTGCTGCTGCTGCTGCTGCTGCTGCTGCTGCTGACCTTGTGAGGCCGAAGTCTGCGAGCTTGATTTGTCCTGCTGCATTCAAAAGAATGTTCGAAAGCTTCACATCCCGGTGCAGCACTTTGTTGTGGTGCAGGTGACACAGCGCCAGCAGCAGCTGCCGCATTATGCCTGCAGCAGCAGCAGCAGCAGCAGCAGCA
>NW_013542738.1:657-975 GCF_000499545.2 Eimeria tenella
AGCAAAGCACCACAACTCCTGCTGCTGCTGCTGCTGCTGTGGCTGTTGCTGCTAGCAATAGTCGTGGGGATGGGGACTTTAGTACGCATGTGCTGCCAGCGACAATTGCGCTGCTGAGGCTCATACCGCTGCTGCAGTTGCTGCTGCTGCTGCTGTTGCTGCTGCTGCTGCTGCTGCTTACATTTAATCTCTCCCGCTCCGAAGGGATCCTGCCGGTCCTCGACCAAATCTGCCAGGTCTTTTTCGCAGTACTCAAACACCTGCACAGCAAACCAGCAGCAGCAGCAGCAGCAGCAGCGGCAGCAGCAGCAGCAGCAG
>NW_013542738.1:1008-1137 GCF_000499545.2 Eimeria tenella
GTACAAGCGCCAGTACATTCAAAACACCCAGGGGCCCCTCAAGTGCTTCTAAAGACACAAAAAGGGCCCCACAAAAGCAGCTTTGGGGGCCCCCCAGGGGCCCCCAAAGCTGCCCTAGGGGCCCCCCGG
>NW_013542738.1:1163-1339 GCF_000499545.2 Eimeria tenella
AAGCAGGGGCCCCTGTAGGGCCCCTGTGGGGCCCCTGGGTGTGGGGCCCCTGTGGGGGGCCCCTTTGAAGGCCTTTTTGGGGCCTTTTGGGGGCCCCTTTGGAGGCCCTTTGGGGCCCCTTGAGGGGCCCCAAAGGGCCCCTCAAGGGGCCCCTTGGGGGCCCCTTTAGGGGCCCC
>NW_013542738.1:1439-1612 GCF_000499545.2 Eimeria tenella
GGGGCCCCTTTTGGGCATTTTAGAAGCCAAGACTCACGAGGTAGACGTAGCAGTTGCCGCAGAAAAGAAATCCTTCCTCCCGCAGCTCTTGCGGCGTGGGGCGCCGCGCCCGAGACACGTCGGGCCCCACAGCCACTTCTATCAGCTCTGCAGCAGCAGCAGCAGCAGCAGCA
>NW_013542739.1:0-1039 GCF_000499545.2 Eimeria tenella
TGCTGCTGTCGGTGGACGTGCGGCGGCAGCTCCAGCCAGCAGCAGCAACAATACGGCAGATCCCTTTGCTGCTGAAGGAGGTCCGCAGCAGCAGCAGCAGCAAGTGCAGCAGCAGGGCGGGGCCAGCGGGGACACGGGCAGCAAAGATGTGCAGCAGCAAGAAGCACACGCAGCAGCAAACGGAGCCACACGTGAGCAGCAGCAGCAGCAGCAGCAGCAGCAGCGCCATCCGCAGCACGAGCACCAGAAGAAGATGAAATCACAGCCAGTTGCTGTTGCTGGGCGATGGCTTTTAGTGCGGAACCTCCTCAGAGGTCAGAGCTGCTGCTGCTGCTGCTGCTGCTGCTGCTGCTGCTGTCATGTTTGGCTCCGTTGCTGCAGCTGCTGCTGCTGTTGCTTTGCTTGCTGCTGCTGTCATTGCTACTTCTGCTGCTGTTAGTGCTGCTGCTGCCTCTTTGACGGGCACGATATACCTTTGCTGCCGCAGGCTGCGGCGCTAGCGGCAGCAGCAGCAGCTGCTGCTGCTGCTGCAGCAGCAACAGGAAGCATTCTGCTGCTGGGGTTGCTGTTGCGTTTAGGTGTTATGTCTTATGTCCCTGTCATCTTTGAGTCCAACGCCAGCAGTCTCTTAGAGGTGAGCACATTGCTGCTGCTGTTGCTGCTGCTGCCGCTGATTACTGCTGCTGCTTCTGCTGAGGCAGTTGCCTCAGTTCTGCTTCCAATGCCGTTGCCTCCTTTGCTGCTACCGGTGCTGCTGCTGCTCTTTGTCCTGCCGTGACTGTTGCCACCGTGGCTGCTGCTGCTGCTGCTGCTGGCGCTGCTTCTGGAGTAGTTGCTGCAGCTGCTCTTGTTCACGCAGCAGCAGCAGCAGCAGCAACAGGCTTGTGATATCTGCTCGCCTCTTGCTGCATCTCCAGCTGCCTCTTTGCCTATCAAAGCCAGCGGAAGGCGCCAAAAGCCTTTCAGCAGCTGCAGCCGCAGCAGCAAACATCTCCATGCTGCTGCTGCTGCTGCTGCTGCTGCTGGCTGCTCTCTTGGG
>NW_013542739.1:1101-1268 GCF_000499545.2 Eimeria tenella
ACCTCCGCCTCCGCAGGAAGCCGATGCTGCCTTCAGTTTCTCTGTCTCCTTTTTTGTCTTCTTCTTTAGCAGCACAAAAGGCTGCTGCTGAGAAGGCCTACGCAGCAGCAATGCAGCGGGCCCGCGCTGCTGCTGCTACAGCAGCAGCAGCAGCGGCTGATGCTGCT
>NW_013542739.1:1435-1572 GCF_000499545.2 Eimeria tenella
CTGCTGCGCAGCAGCAGGCCCGACGAAGGGGCCCCAGGGGGCCCCCCAGGGGGGCCCCCCGGGGGGCCCCCCAGGGGGCCCCTTTGTGGGGGGGGCTGGGAAGTGGTATCTTCTATAAAGGCCTTTTTGCTGGCAGC
>NW_013542739.1:1609-2074 GCF_000499545.2 Eimeria tenella
GGGCCCGGTTGTGTCAGGAAGACGCAGCAGCAGCAGCAGCAGCAGCAGCAGCGCTGCAGCACTGCAAGCGACAGCACTTGCTGCAGCAGCAGCAGCGGCCCGCCCCGAAGAACGACCCCCAACCCCAGCCCCAGCAGCAGCAGCAGCAGCAGCAGATGAGGGCAGCAGCAGAACTGGTGGCTTGTGCTGCTGCTGTTCACGTGGTGGCGCTGCGCTGCCTGCTGGAGGCGTACGTACACCTGACGGTGCAATCTGCTGCTGCTGCTCAGTGCTGCCTTCCTGCAGCAATTCGGCTGCTGCTGTCTCCGCTGCTGCAGCAGCAAGACTTGCAGCTGCCGGGGGGGCAGCTGCTGCCTCTCGCTGCGATTCTGGGCGCAGCTGCTGCCCCTGGAGATGCTGCTGCTGCTGCTGCTGCTGCTGCGGCTTCTCCTGCCGAAGCTTCTGCTGCTGCTGCTGCAGCGCCTC
>NW_013542739.1:3213-3646 GCF_000499545.2 Eimeria tenella
AAGGGCCCTCGACGGCCTCTGGGCACTGGAGCCTCCGGGGGGGCCCCGCGTTCGCTTCGAAAAGCTGCAGCAGCTGCTGCAGCTGCTGCAGACAACTACAGACACGCAGCAGCTTGCTGTAAGGCTGCTGTTTGCTGCTGCTGCTGCGGCAAGGCCCCTGACGTTTGGCGCTGCTGCTGCTGCTTCTGCTGCTGCTGCCGGCTTTTTTCTCGAGCTGCACATGTGCCTGTTTATGCTGCTGCTGCTGCTGCTAGCTGCGCTCTTGATGGGCCGAAACTGTCCCTGCTGCGCCGTTGCTGCTGCTGCTGCTGCACCTGCAAGCCTGGGAATGGGAATGAAAAGGAGCAGCAACCCTCAATTTAGCACTTACAGTGTGCCTGCAGCAGTAGTTGCTGCCGCTGCTGCTGCTGCTACTACGGCAGTAACAGCAGCA
>NW_013542739.1:3706-4009 GCF_000499545.2 Eimeria tenella
CTGCTGCTGCAGCACGTGAGTGACAGAGCTCTGTTGCTGCTTCGCAGGAAGAGTGGCGATCTTCTTTGAGCTTTTTGGACTGCCGTTTGCCGGATGTGCTCGACTACAAGCTGTGAGGGCCTCTGCTGCTGCTGCTGCTTCTGCTGCTGCTTCTGCTGCTGCTGCTGCTAGAGGTATTCCGTGGCTTTTGCTGTTTGTTCGTGGGCCGGTTTTTCGGCTGCTGCTGCTGCTGCCGGCCTCTGCTGCGCATCAGCCTCAGTGCCTGCTGCGGCCACCACCACCACCAGCGCAGCAGCAGCAGCA
>NW_013542739.1:4031-4373 GCF_000499545.2 Eimeria tenella
AGAGAGAGACACTTTTGATGCTGCTTCTGCTGCTTCTGCTGCTTCTGCTGCTTCTGCTGCTTCTGCTGCTTCTGCTGCTTCTTCTCCTTCGCTTGACGAGGCCCTCGGGGGGGTTTGCAAGGCTCTGGAGGCCGGCATAGCAGCAGACTTGGGGGCCCCCCCCGCAGCAGCAGCAGCAGCAGCAGCAGCAGCAGATGCGCAGACAAGGCAAAAAAGTGCTTTCGGGGACAGCGAATGCAGCAGCATCGCGTGGACTGATGAAGCAGCAGAAGACACAGCCAGGGGGCCCCCCCAGGGGGGCCCCCAGGGGGGCCCCCAGGGGGGCCCCCAGGGGGGCCCCCA
>NW_013542740.1:0-375 GCF_000499545.2 Eimeria tenella
GCGTCTTCCCTTACGAGGCACTGCTGCTGCTGCTGCTGCTGCTGTTGCTGCTGCTTCTTGGCTTTCTTGCTGCTGGCGGCGCTAGTGTCTTCGTCGTCTGTTTCTTCTTGTGTCTCCTTCAAACGCAACAGCACCCCGAAACCCTAAACCCTGAACCCTACGCAGTAAACCCTAAACCCTAAGCCCTAAACCCTAAACCCTAATTAGCGTGTTCATAGGAGAAAAGAGGCACTGAGCTCTGCAGCAGCAGGCAGCAAAATGTACTTTGCGTTGCTGCTGCACCACTCCCCTTGCAGAGTATCTTGGCCTCCTGAATCTAGCAGCAGCAGCAGCAGCAGCAGCAGCAGCAGCAGGTTCTGCTGCTGCCTCGTCTCC
>NW_013542740.1:423-800 GCF_000499545.2 Eimeria tenella
GTCGCTCAACACCTGCAACGGGAGAGAAATGCAGCAGCAGAAGAAGCAGCAGCAGCACCTGAGGAGCATGCCAGAAACATCAAGAAACAGCAGCAGCAGCAGCACTAACAGCAGCAGCAGCTGCAGCAGCAGCAGCAACAGGATTGGCTGTAGCAGCAGCAGCAGCACACCTGGTGTTTGCTGTGAGCCTTGATTTTATTTGCTGCTGCGTTAAATGCGTCCTTCCACCACTCGCCCCATTCTGCTGCTGCGGTTTGCTTCTGGCTTTCATGGCCCAGCTGCACACACACCCCTGCTGCTGCTGCTGCTCCAGCTGCTGCTGCAGCTGCTGCTGCTGCTGCAGCTGCTGCTGCTCCAGCTGCAGCTGCAGCTGCAGC
>NW_013542740.1:955-1118 GCF_000499545.2 Eimeria tenella
AAAGACCTACACCCAGAGCTTCTTCCCTTCTCTTGATTTGAATTGGCTCGGCGATGCCTTCGCGGGTCTTGCCCAGGCCTTCGCCCCTAAGGAGACACACACGCACCTCTGCTGCTGCTGCTGCTGCTGCTGTTGCTGCTGCTGCTGCTGCTGCTGATTGCGC
>NW_013542740.1:1303-1595 GCF_000499545.2 Eimeria tenella
TTGAGCACAGCAGCAGCAAAGGGCGAGTGGAAGGGCTTAGAGCGGCAGCCGTCCGTCTTCAGCAGACGAGCAGCAAACGCCTTTGACATCCTCGAGTGTTTAGGGTTTAGGCTTTAGGGATTATGGTTTAGGGTTTAGGGTTTAGGGTTTAGGGTTCAGGGTTTGGGGCGCCGCGCCCACGGGCTGCAGTATGAATGGCGCCTTGAGTCTTCTATGCCTCCAGAAAAGCTAAGGAAGCTTAAGAGCACTGCAGCAGCAGCAACAGCAGCAGCAGCCGCAGCAGCAGCAGCAG
>NW_013542741.1:0-803 GCF_000499545.2 Eimeria tenella
GCGGTGTCTCGACTCCCACTGCCGGGGTGTACGTACACCCGAAGGCCCCGCCTCGCCCCGCGGCGAACGCCCTGCTGCTGCTGCAGCAAAGTAGGTCAGCGGCGTGCGGCACCTGGGCGGGAGGCTGTTGCTGAGCTCTCGGGCCACCAAGTGGTGTTCATCTATTAAGTACTGCCGCGCAGTTGTGTCCACTTTCCCCGCCTCCAGGTCCCCCAGCACCACTTCCGCCCCCGGCACTACCACAGCCACTGCGGCCTCCTCCAGCTGGCCCAGGGGCCCCTGGGGGCCCCCCTCCAGCGGCCCCCAGGGGCCTTGGGGGCCCCCGGGGCCCTGGGGGCCCTGGGGGCCCTGGGGGCCCCCGAGGCCCTCGGGGGGGCCCCCCTCGCTGCCCAGCTCTTCGCCCGAGTCCCCGTGGCTGTTTTCGTCGAAGTCCCGCGTGGGGCTGCAGTTGGGGGGGGCCCCCGTGTCGTCTTCCCCTGTGGTTTGCTGCTGGATTGTGGTGGAGGCCCCCTGCTTGAGGCTTTTGCGTCTCTTGGCTTGCTGCTGCTGCGCGTAGATCCCCCAGCAAAGCAGCCCCAGCAGCACCAGCAGCCCGCTGCTCAGCCCCACAGCCAGGTACAGCTTCAGCTTGTCCTTTTGCTGCTTCTCCCCCTCGGGGGCTCCCCCCTTGCTGCTGTCTTCGCCGCTGCTGTCTTCGCCGCTGCTGTCTTCGCCGCTGCTGTCTTCGCCGCTGCGGCCCCTGCCAGAGCCCTCCCGCCCGGGCCCTGCGCCCGCGGGGGGACCCCCGGGGGGCCCCCCGGGGG
>NW_013542741.1:903-1043 GCF_000499545.2 Eimeria tenella
CGCGGCTTCCCCTAGAATTTCGCAGCACTAATTTCGATAGATTGGGCCATAGGGCGCAGCGCCACCCCCAGCCTTAGCGCAGCAGTGGCTTTGGTAGTTGAGCCCCGCGGCTAGCCTTAACGGGGGCCCCCCTCTAGGAG
>NW_013542741.1:1056-2796 GCF_000499545.2 Eimeria tenella
GCGGGCCTCTGTGGCCCGCGTCGCGAGGTCGTCTGCCTGCTGCAGCAGCCCATTGAAGCTGCTGCTGCTGCTGCTGCTGCTGCTGCTGTTAGCTGCCAGCCGCCGCAGCGCCGCGCCGCCCTGCACCCGCAGGCCCGCCCGGCCCGCGCTGCTGCTGCTGCTGCTGCTGCGGGCTGCCTCTGCTGCAGCCACGCTGCTCTGGTCCTTGAAACTCTGCAGCTCCTCCACAGTGCTCTTCACGTGCTTCGCGCAGGCCTCCACTTCTTCCGTCACAGACACCAGCAGCTCCGCCAGCTGCCGCGCCGCGGCCTCGCTGGCAGCAAACCCTTGCGCTGCTTCTGAGTTCGGGTCCGAGGCCCGCCCTGCAAACAGCACGAATGAAAGGCCCAGGGCAGCAGCAGCATTAGCAGCAGCAGCAGCGGCAAAGTTAGCAGCAGCAGCAGCAGCAGCAGCAGCGTTAGCAGCAGCAGCAGCAGCAGAAGCAGAAGCAGCAGCAGCAGCAGCAGCAGGAGCAACAACAGGGAGAGTTGGCTAATTGCGTCCCGGGAGGGCTGGGGGCTCACCTGCTTCCTTGTCTGTTGCTTTCTCTGCGTGGAATTTTTCTGCTGCTGCTTGTGTGGCAGCCATGTGGGCCTCCAGGGCGGGCACGCCGACCTCGAGCAGGTCTTTGAACTTGTGTTCTGCTGCTGCGAGGACTGCAGCAAGCTGCTGCAGCACGTGGCCCGCCAAGTCGCTGCGTGCTGCAGCGCCGCCGTGCTGCTGCTGGAAGGCCACGAGCTGCTGCTGCAGCTGCTTCGCCTTCTTGGCCACCTGCCCGGGGACCGGCTCGGCCTCGGCGAGCGCCCGGCGCTCCTCCTCGTCCTCAGCAGCAGCAGCTGCTGCTGCTGCTTCGTGCCGCAGCAGCGCCCGCAGCCGCGCCAGCCGCAAGTTGCTGGCAGCTTGCTGCGCCTCCCGCCGCGTCTTCTCAGCAGCTTCTTCTTGCCGCGTCAGTTCTGCTGCGAGGGCCAGCAAATGGGCCACGCGTCTCTCCACAGTTTCTGCGAGCCCGCTGCTCTTGGCTGCGCTGCTGCTGCTGCTGCTGCTGCTGCTGCTGGCGCCGGGCGCGGCGGCCTTGCCCTCGGCTATCTGCTGCACGCGGTCCTTCATGGCCTGCGGGCTCATTGCTTCCTTCAAAGCCCCCACTTCGTCCTTGAGAGTTTGCTGCACCGTCAGCAGCTGCTGCTTCACTTCCTTGGCCCTCTCCAAGTGCTGCTCGGACTGGTCTAAGTGTTCGCGGGCCCTTTCGGTGTACTTGCGCAGCACGTCTTTGGTGCTGAGGGGCCCCTCCTGTGGGTGGGGGCCCCCCTGGGGGCCCCCCTGGGCCTTCTGGGGGTCTTCGGAGTCTGCCTGGGGCTTCAGCCGCTTCTCCAGCCGGGCCTTGAGCTCGCCCATTGCTGCCTTCATGTCTGCTGCTTGCTGCTGCGCGTTGCTGGCGTGGCTGGCGAGAGTGGCTGCGAGTTGGAGGCCTCTGGAGGCCCGCTGCGCTGCTTCTGCTGCTTCTGCTGCTGCTGCTTCGTCTCCGGGCTTCTTGCTCAGCAGCAGCCGCTCCTGCTGCGCCTTCGAGGCCGCAGCAAGGTCCCGCGCGAGCTTCTCCAGCTTTTTGAGTTCCTGCTGCTTCTGGTCTGCTGCTGCGTAGAAGCTGGCGGCCTGCTGCTCCGCGCCGCGGAGCATTGCTGCTGCGCTGCTCTTTGCTGCTTCGAC
>NW_013542742.1:0-302 GCF_000499545.2 Eimeria tenella
CTGCAGCAGCAGCTGCTGCCGCTGCTACTATTTGCCTGCAGCACTAGCAGCCGCTGCCAGCCGCTCTATTGGCGTTGAGGCCAAAGCATCTGGAGCCAAGACTTAAACCCTAAACCCTTGCTCCTAAACCCTTATCTCTAATTTTAGCAGCTCAAACCTCAGGCACGCAGGCCAAGCTGCGCCGAGGGGGCCCCCCAAGGGGCCCCCTTAGTGAGGGGGGCCCCCTACGGGGCCCCCCTAGTGACGGGGGCCCCCCAGGGGGCCCCTTGGGGAGCCCCTCTTGTGGCTGCAGTGACCCTTCG
>NW_013542742.1:407-553 GCF_000499545.2 Eimeria tenella
GGGGCCCCCAGTGGGGGGCCCCCCTTCTTAGGGGCCCCCAGTTGGGGCCCCCCAGCTGCAGGGGCCCCTTGCTTAAGGGGCCCTCCAGTAAAGGCCGCCTGATAGAGGAGCCCCCCAGTAGGGGCCCCCCAGGCGCAGGGGGGGCC
>NW_013542742.1:725-1333 GCF_000499545.2 Eimeria tenella
AAGGGGG
Source organism: Eimeria tenella (assembly GCF_000499545.2). NCBI lineage: Eukaryota > Apicomplexa > Conoidasida > Eucoccidiorida > Eimeriidae > Eimeria > Eimeria tenella. The sequence goes on from NW_013542742.1 coordinate 733, forward strand.
GCCTCCCAAGGGGGCCCCAGGAGGGGCCCCCCAAGGGCCCCCCAAAGGGGCCCATGAAAGGGGCCTCTGGAAGGCTCCAACTTGGGTGCATCAGGTTTTGTATGTTGTGGCCCCTCTAAGTGCAGTGTGATGCTGCTGCTGCTGCTGCTGCTGCCGTCGCCTGTGCTGCTGCTCTGAGCGCTGCTGCTGCTGCTGCTGCTGCGGTAGCTCCGTATCTATTGCTGCTTCTGTGGGGCCCGCGGCAGGGAGTCCCTCCCCTCAGAGCGGCCTTTGCTGCTCACCCCGGTAAACCCTAAACCCTAAACCCTAAACCCTACTTGCTTTGCTACGGTTTGAGCGCGAGCGCCTGCAGCCGAGGAGAGGCAGCGCCGGGCCACCAGCACCAAACCCTAAACCCTAAACCCTAGCAGCAGCTGTTAGCTGAAGCCTCAGCTCTGAAAGCTGCTTAGATAGAGCCCCAGAGCCGCCCGTGGGCTGGCGCAGCCGCCCTAGGGTTTAGGGTTTAGGGTTTGGTGTCCCGGAGGACCACTAGGGTCTCTGGCCTGTTTCTTTGCTTCTCCGCCAAACCCTAAACCCTCGATGCGCCGGTAGGGTCTAGGGT
>NW_013542743.1:0-526 GCF_000499545.2 Eimeria tenella
AGTTGCTGCTGCTGCTGCTGCTGCTGCTGTTGTTGTTGTTGCTGCTGATGCTGGTGCTGCCGCTTCTTCCGGTGCTGCTGCGACGTGCGTGTCTGCTGCTGCTGAAAGCTCGTCAGCTGCAGCACCCTCTGCTGCTGCTGGTCTTGTGTCTGCTGCTGTTTCTGCTGCTGCTGCTGCAGGCAGTGGCAGCTGCTGCAGCAGCAATTTGGATGCGCAGAATAACCTGGGGGTCTCCACATACTGCAGCGGCAGCCCAAAGAATGTAATTCTTTCTGCAGGTGCATTTGCTGCTGCTGCTGCTGTTGCTGCTACTTTTGCTGCTGCTGCTGCTGCTGCTGGTGCTTGCTTTGATTTGATACTCCAACAGCAGCTCCTCCAGCCCTTTTCCTTTTGCTTCCAGACAGGGCTGCTGCTTCTGCTGCTTCTGCTGCTTCTGCTGCTGCTGCTGCTGCTGCTGGTGCTGCTGCTGCCACAATCAGCATCTTTGCCTTCGAAGTACACGCAGCTTGAGCCGCTGCTGCTGCTG
>NW_013542743.1:651-1321 GCF_000499545.2 Eimeria tenella
ATGAGCAGCAGCTTGAGCAGCAATTAGCCATTTGCATGCGCATTTATCTTTTTTGAATTTGAAGACTAAAAAGGGACATTTGCTGTTCGTACACACCAGGTGCTGCCCGCCCTCCCCAACCAGACGCCACTGCTGCTGCTGCTGCTGCTGCTGCTGCTGGTGCTGCGGTAGCTGCTGCTGCTGCTGCGGCGGCTGTTGCTGCTGCTGCTGCAGCTCCGGCTGTGTCTGCTCCTGCTGCGCTGTCTGCCGCAGTTGCTCGCGTGCCTGCCTCTGCTGTTGCTGCTGCTGCTGCTGCGGTTCTCGCTGCTGCTGCTGCTGCTGCATCTGCAGCAGCAAGCTTGGAGCGCCTTCAGCGCCCCTTTAAAGGACTAAATTGGCATTTAAATAAAACGTTAAAAAGAGAAGATAAAATTAAAACGTTTTTCGAAAATGTTTAGATCGAGTCTTCCTCCGCAGCAGTCAGAAGTTCAATTAAAAGATAATTGAAATTAAAATTAAATTTAAATTTAAATTTAAATTTAAAATTAAAATTAAAATTAGTTTTAGACGCTTGAGAACGCGTTAGTGAGCACTTTGCTTTTTGCTGCTGTTGCTGCTGCTGCTGCTGCTGCTGCTGCTGGGAGGTCCCGTCGGGTGGGGCCCGGGGGCCCCACGGGGGGCCCCCCAGAGG
>NW_013542743.1:1363-1579 GCF_000499545.2 Eimeria tenella
TTAAAAATACTATTTAAAAGTATATAAAATATAAATAATTAAATATCTTGCTGCTGCTGCTGCTGCTGCAGCTGCTGTCGCTGCTGCTGCTGCTGCTGCTGCTGCTGCTGCTCTTCTTATACTTCAGAAGACAGCAGCAGAGTCGACCAGCACTTCCTTGCAGCTGCAGCAGCAACCGCTGCAGCCAACACCCAGGGTTTAGGGGTTAGGGGTTAG
>NW_013542743.1:1679-1878 GCF_000499545.2 Eimeria tenella
TGTCAATTCCAGCAAAAAACAATTCAGGCTCGTATTCAGAGCAAACGAACTCAGGCTGCTGCTGCTGCTTGTGCTGCTGCAGTTTGAACTGCTGCTGCAGCTGAAATCTGCTTCTCATTCCCTCGGGCATTTCTTTAAGGCCGCATTTTGGCTTCACTTCCACACAAATATAACGCACACCTGCTGCTGCTGCTGCTGC
>NW_013542743.1:1978-2625 GCF_000499545.2 Eimeria tenella
TAGGGTTTGTCCCCCCCGGAAATGGGAAGGTGCCCCTAGACACCAGGGTCTAGGGTTCACGCAAACCTGCCACCGACCTAAACTAAACCCTAAACCCTAAACCCTAAACCCTAACCTCTAAACCCTAAACCCTAAACCCTAGAAAGCGTTCCCCTAGTGGGAGCTGCTGCTGCCTAGCTGAGCTACGAAAGATGTAGGGAGCGCCGACTGGCAGAAAATGAAATAATAAAACAAATAAATAAAATAAACGAACTAAATAAAATATATGAATAAAACAATGGAATGAATATAACAAAATAATGAAATAATGAAACAAATAGAATAAATGAAAAATCAATAAGGAAACAGATGCATGCGATTCAAAGGGGTGAAAACGAGGCAAACTAAACAAAATAAGCAAAATAACAAACAAATAAATAAAAACAAAATAGAAATAATAAATAAATAAACGTAAATAAATAAATAAATAAATTGAGACTTCCCAGTCTGGTTTTTGTCTTCCGAGGTGGACGTACACCCGAATGCGAGAAGGTACAAAAGCGGAATATAAATTTGAATTTTTGCATTCAGTTCCAATTGCAATTATAATTGCAATTGAAGTCTTAACTGCAATTATTAATCGAAAATATAACTGGAATGGCAATTGT
>NW_013542744.1:0-958 GCF_000499545.2 Eimeria tenella
CGGCTCCTTTTCCAAAAACACTTCCGTCAACAGCTTCACCTCCACCGGCACTTCTCCGGAACTCGAGGACAGCTGCTTGCACTCCGGACTCGACAAACTAATTCCCATTGGCCACTTCTACCCCCCGCCCCAGAGCCTCTCCCTCTGCGGCCACGCCCTCCCCAAGCGCAGCTCCACCTGCTCCACCACTTCTTTCGAGTCTCCCCTCGCCGGCGCTCCTCACTATGAAGAAGTGGACCCCCTGGGGGGCAGCACTGACTCCCTGTAGCTTCCAAACGAGCCCAGGCTCGCCCTGTCTTTCGCCTTTTTCACAGTCCAAATCGCCGCGGGCGGCCGCCCCGCTGCTGCTGCTGCTGCTGCTGCAGCTGCAGCTGGGAGATGAGCCTTTGCTCCTCCTGCTGCAGCTCCAGCGCCCGCCCCCTAATCAGGTGGCCCCTGTTTTTCAACCACGCATCGTACGCCTTTACGTCAAACGCTGGGTGCCGCTGCTGCTCCAGAAACTTGTCGCTTTTCCACTTGTCTCTGAAGTAGCGCCCCCGGCTCACGGGGTCTGTCCGAAAGCGCTTGTCTGCTTCTTGGTAGAGTCCCTGGGCCGCGAGGCAGTTGGGCCTTCGCGGGGCACTGCGGCTGCTGCTGATCCCGCAGCCCCTAGAGCCTTCCTTGCCCGTTCTCCCTGCTGCTGCTGCTGCTGCTGTTTCTGCTGCTTCCGCGTGGACCAGCTGCTGCGCAGCCTTGGGAAGCGCCGCAGCCATTTCGTCCAGCACCATTTGGCGCCGCAGCAACTCTTCCTTCTCCAGCTGCTGCACTCTCTGCAGGTGCCGCAGCTTCCGCAGCTGCAGGTCGCGGTCTCTCAGGCTTGCTGAGGAGTTCTCCCACGGCCTGCTGCAGGAGATGAAGAACCTCGCATGCAGATCGCCCCCGCCGCCAGCAGCAGCAGCAGCAGCAGCAGCAGCAGGGG
>NW_013542744.1:1087-1241 GCF_000499545.2 Eimeria tenella
TGCTGTGCGCGCTGAGGCTGTGGCGGCCCCTGCATGCAGCTTGTGTGCAGTTTTCCTTTTCTGGCGGCTCCCGGCGGTGTACGTGGTGGTGGTGGTGATAGTGCTGCTGCTGCTGCTGCTGCTGCTGCAGCTGCAAGCTGCTGCGCTGGAGGTG
>NW_013542745.1:0-298 GCF_000499545.2 Eimeria tenella
AAATAAAGCAAACGAAAACCCTTATTCACCGAATTAGTGTTAAGGGATTAGGGTTTAGGGTTCGGGGCCCCTGGGGCCCTGGAAACCTGAACTGCTGGGCTGCAGGGGCCCCCAGCTGTGGGGTTTAGAGCAGCAGAAACCTTTAATAATTATTTAATTATCTATTATTTAGTTATTTATTTATTTACTCATTTAAATTTAATTTCATTTCATTTTTTTGATTTTATTTCCAGCCAAACCCTACACCCTGAATTGTAGGCTGCGTGTTGAGCGACTGTGTCGATGCTGTCGGCGGTGC
>NW_013542745.1:343-554 GCF_000499545.2 Eimeria tenella
AAACCCCAAACCCCGAACCCTAAACCCTAAACCCTAAACCCTGTGCCATAAGCCTTAATTAGTTCTGTCCTTCGAAACCCGCCATGGCTTCAGGTAGCAGCAGCAGCGACAGCAGCAGCAGCAGCAACGGAGTGGTTCATCACGAGCCCGCCGCCCGCTCCTCAGCAGATGCCGCAGCAGCAGCAGCAACAGCGGCAGCAGCCGCCGCTGC
>NW_013542745.1:632-1569 GCF_000499545.2 Eimeria tenella
AGGCCTACGGGGACCCGCGGGTGCACGCGCTGATGCTGCGGGACTGGCCGCGGGTGGGCAGCTTTGCTGCTGCTGCTGCTGCGCTGCAGCAGCTGCTGCGGGGGAAAGTGGTGATGGACTTGGGGGCTGGCAGCGGGGTGCTGTCGCTGTTTGCTGCTGCTGCTGGTGCTGCTGCAGTGGTGGCAGTGGAGGGCAGCCCCGGTGCTGCTGCGCTGCTGCAGCAGCAAGTGCAGCACAACGAGCAGCAAGGCAAAGTGCCCCGCGGGGTGATTCAAGTTTGCTGCTGCAGCGTGGAGGAGCTGTCCAGCTGCCCGCAGCAGCAGCCGCAGCAGCAGCAGCAGCAGCAGCTGCTGCAGCAGCTGCAGCAAAACGTAGATGTCATCATTTCCGAATTTATGGGATTTTATTTGCTGCACGAAGGCATGCTGCAGTCTTTGCTGCATGCAAGAGATAGGTTTTTAAAGAAAGACACGGGGCTGCTGCTGCCTGCTGCTGCTCGGCTGCTGCTGTCGCTTTGCTGCTGCACCAAGACCTACCGGCAGCAGCAGGCCTTCCTCAGCAGCTACTGCGGCTTCTCCTTCCGCCCGCTGCAGCAGCAGCTGCAGCAGCAGCACGCAGCCACGCCCCTCGTGCTGCAGCTGCCCCCCGACAGCTGCTGCTGCTGCCCTGCTGCTGTTGCAGCAGAACTCGACCTCTACACTCTCACGCTGCAGCAGCTGCAGCAAATCCGCAGCCAGCTGCTGCTGCGCGTACACCGCAGCAGCACTGTCTACGGATTCGCCCTTTGGTTTGATGTCACATTTCCAGGGATTCCTCCTGCTGCTGCTGCTGCACCTGCTGCTGCTGCTGCTGCTGCTGCTGTTGCTGGGGGCGTGGATGATGCCGATGATGCGGCTGCCACCCCTGCTGCTGCTAATGGAGGCGGTGCTGCTGCTGC
>NW_013542745.1:1599-1876 GCF_000499545.2 Eimeria tenella
AGGCGATGCTGCTGCTGCGGCAGGTGGCGCTGCTGCTGCTTCTGCAGCAGATGCTGCTGCTGCAGACGCGGCACTGTTTCGGGGGCCGCCGCCCCCACCGCCGACTCCAGCTGCAGCAGCAAGGTTTGCTGCTGCAGTAGCAGCAGCAGAAGCAGCAGGAGAAGCTGCTGCTGCTCCTGCTGCTGGGGGCGTGTCCATAGAAGAAGTGCTGGCAGCAATTGCAGCAGGAGCAGCAGAGGACGACTGCCCCGCAGCAGCAGCAGCAGCAGCAGCAGTG
>NW_013542745.1:1990-3507 GCF_000499545.2 Eimeria tenella
CACTCTTTCAGTTGAGCTGCTGCTGCAGCAAGACAGCAGCAACCCTCGCCGCTACGAGGTGTCTGTGGAGGTCCTCGACGCGCAGCTGCCGGGCGAGGAGCAGCAGCAGCAGCTAGAGCAGCAGCAGCAGCACGAGCAGCGGCAAGAGCAGCAGCACTATGGGTAGTGCTGCAGCAGCAGCAGCGCAGCACTGCCACACCCGTCAGCACAGCAGCTGCAGGGGTACCAGGTGGCAGCAAGCAAATGCAGCAGCAACAGCAGCAGTTGCTGCTGCTGTGCTGCAGCAGCAGCAGCAGCAGCAACTGTCTTGAAACATAGAGACCTAAGGGTCGTCTTCGTTTTTTCTCCGGCCTACAGACGCCAAACCCTAAACCCTAAACCCTAATTGCCATTTGTTAGCGGACTTGACAAACAAACGCCTGCGGCGCACGCAGGTGAAGTTCGCCGCAGAAGGTGCTGCTGCTGTTGCTGCTGCAGCAGCTGCTGCTTCTGCAGCTGCTGCTTCTGGAGCTGCTGCGCTGCTGCTGCTGCAGCCGCAGCTGCAGCGGCGAACGCCGTGCTGCATATACGAGCAAAACAAACCCTAAACCCTAAACTTCGCCACTGCAGCAGCAGCACCAAGAGCAGCAGCAGCAAGAGCAGCCGCAGCAAGAGCAGCAGCAGCAAGAGCAGCAACAGCAAGAGCAGTAGCAGCAAGCGCATTTCCTAAAATATTTTGGAGAGTTTATTAGCTTTCTTGGTGGGCAGCATCCTCTCTAGCATCTTTTGCTGCTGCTGCAGCTGCCGCTGCTGCTGCTGCAGCTGCGCGTGCTGCTGCTGGTAGTGCTCATGAACTCTGTGTCCCTCTGTGGCAGTTCCCTGGTGCCTTCGGCAGTTTGCTGCTGCTGCTGCTAGCTGCTGCTGCACTTGCTGCTGCTGCTGCTGCAGCTGCAGCAGCTCTCGCCGCATCTGCTGCTCGTCCGCTTTCTTGTACTTGCGGTGGAGCTGCTGCTGCAGTTCCAGGTCCTGCTGCTGCTGCTGCTTTTCCTTCTCGTCAGCAGCAGCAGCAGAAGCAGCAGCTCCAGCAGCCTGGCTACACCCGCGAATCAATCGGAAGGCCCCGTCGCCCTCCTCTGCAGCAGCAGCAGCAGCCGCTGCTGCTGCTGCCTTTGCTGCTGCTGCTCGCTTTACGCGGGGACAACGAATGTAGTCCAGGGAATAACCTGTAGGCAGTATCCTGCAGCAGCAGCAACAGCAGCAGAAGTAGCAGCAGCAAACGAGTGAGAGCAGCGGAGTAAGCGGAGCGCAAAGAGCAGCAGCAGCAACAGCAGCAGCGGCAGCAGAAGGAACTCAGCAGCTGCAGCAGAAGGAGTTCAGCAGCAGCAGGGCAGCAGCAGCAAAACGACTCACTCAATAGGCAGCGGATTCAGCAGCACTGTTTCCTGCTCTCCGGGCTTCCGCAGCTGCTGCTGCTGCTCCCCCAGCTCCCCCTGCTGCTGCTGCTGCTGCTGCTGCTGCTGCTGCTGCCGCTGCCTCTT
>NW_013542746.1:0-586 GCF_000499545.2 Eimeria tenella
CCCGGGGCTGCCTTCTGCGGCAGCAGCAGAAGCTGCTGCTGCTGCTGCTGCTGCTGCTGCTGCTTCGGCCTCTGCGCGCTCACAAAGAGCAGCGGGAGACGGAAAAGCAGCAGCCACGGCACATGCAATCTCCTCAGACACCCCTGGCAGCTGCAGCAGCTGCTGCTGCCACCAGCGCTTTAGGGCCTCTGGCTTTATGGGGTTGGGCCCTGCTGCGTGGCTGGGGGTACCCCCCATGGCTGCTGGCTCTGCTGCTGCTGCTGCTGCTGCTGCCGGATCCGCTGCAGCAGCAGCAGCAGCAACAGCTTCTGCTTCCTCTGTGGCCGAAGCAGCCAGCCGGCGCAGCTTCCCCCGCGGCAGCAGCCGCAGCTGCTTAATTCCTGCTGCTGCTTTCGCCAGCCGCCGCAGCAGCGCTGCTGCTGCTGCTTCGTCGGGCTCGTGGGCTGTGTCTGCGCCCCACAGCAGCAGCAGCTCGCAGACCAAAACGTCTAGTGCTGCCAGCAAGTCTCGCGAGCGTGGCTTCTTCCTACCTGTGCTGCTGGTGCTGCTGCTGCTGCTGCTGCTGCTGTTGCGGGGGGGGGGGGGG
>NW_013542746.1:686-884 GCF_000499545.2 Eimeria tenella
CGCCAGCTGCTGCATGAGCGCTGCCTTTGCTGCTGCCCAGCACTTGAGGTCTCTCTCCATGTCCACGGCGGCCAGCAGCTGCTGCTGCGATGTTGCTGCTGCGCTGCGTGCTGCTGCTGCTGCACTTTGGTGGAGGCGCCGCAAACTGCGGAAGGCAGCAACATCGATGCCGCTGTTGCTGCCCTCGAGCCCCACGAG
>NW_013542746.1:984-1182 GCF_000499545.2 Eimeria tenella
TCAATAAGAGATAAACCATCAGCTAACAAACCCTGAGCCCGCAGCCTCCTGCACTCTCGGGTGTATCGAGCCAAAGAAGTTGCCAGGCCATCTCGGGCCCCCAGAAAGGGGGCTGGTGCTGCTGCTGGCAGCAGGGACTCCAGCAGCTCGTAGCCGTAGCTGCTGCTGCTGCTGCTGCTGCTGCTGCTGCTGCCCGCC
>NW_013542746.1:1282-1837 GCF_000499545.2 Eimeria tenella
CCCTCTCCAGGCAAAGCTGGCTGTGGGGCCGTCAGTGCTGCGCGAGTCCCCACAAAGAGAACTAAAATTCGGGCGTGGGGCTCGAGGGCCCTGAGGGCCCCCACTTGGAGAGCAATTTGCTGCCAGGGTCCAGCAGCAGCAGCAGCTCCTGCAGCAGCAGCAAGCGCTGCTGCTGCAGCGCGGGCCTTTGCTGCTGCTGCTGCTGCAGCGCGGACGTCCCCTGCTGCAGAAAGACCCTCCCAGGGCCCCCGGGGGACCCCCGGGGCCCCTTCCAGGTCCTGGTAAAGAGGCAGCAGCAAAAAGTGGCAGGGGCCCCTCTCGCGCTGCTGCTGCGGGCCCTGCGGTGTACGTACACCCGAAGCAGCAGCAAGACGGCGCCGCGGGGCCAGCCGCTCAAACAGAGACACCAGAGGCAGCAAACTTGCCAACACCAACACAGAAGGACAGGCCAGCTGCAGCGCCGCCACTCTCTGCAGCAGCAAACTGTCTTCCAGGGGGGCCCACCGCGGGGCCCCCCCGCTGGGGGGGGGGGCCCCGGCCAGCGCTGCCTCCCCG
>NW_013542746.1:1881-2042 GCF_000499545.2 Eimeria tenella
GCGGTGGGTGCAGCTGGCCAAGGAGTGGGCACCGCACTTAAGTCTGCGGCCAATCCTGTCTCCTGAAGATGCTGCAGGGGCCCTTTTGCTGCCGCAGGTGGAGGGGGGAGCAACAGCAGCAGCAGCAACAGCAGCAGCGGCAGCGGCGGCACCCAGCTGCT
>NW_013542747.1:0-398 GCF_000499545.2 Eimeria tenella
GCTGCTGCGGCTGCTAGCAGCCGGGGCTATGTGCCGCTGCGGCGCCGCCGAAGGGCCCCGGAGGCCCTCCCCCGGGGGCTCCTGCTGCTGCTGCCCCCCATTGCTGCAGCAGTGGCCTTCCTGCTGCTGTCTTGCTTCAGACAAGCAGCAGCAGCGCAGCGCTTCCAGGGCGGGGCCCGCAGCCTCGCGGACGGGGAGCAGCAGCAGCAGCAGCAGCAGCAGCGCAAAGAGTCCGATGCGCTGCTGCACTGCAGCAGCAGCAGCAGCGGCAGCTCCTTAGACTGGTCCAGCGAGGACTTCATGAGCCTTTCCAGCGACACCGAGGACGACTTCAGCGGCACTGGAGGGTCTTCAGATGCTGCTGCTGCTGCTGCTGCTGCTGCTGCTGCTGCGCCTGC
>NW_013542747.1:436-622 GCF_000499545.2 Eimeria tenella
TGCTGCTGCTGCTGCGCAGCCCCCAGCAGCAGGAGCAGCTCAAGTCCCCATAGTCACCGTCTTCCCTTCGCTGCAGCCGCAGTACCAGCTGAAGTTCTTGAACACCAGTGGACCACTGGTCACGCTGCCCGTAGCTGCAGCGCCTGGGGCGCCTGCAGCAGACGCAGCAGCAGCAGCAGCAGCTGC
>NW_013542747.1:722-896 GCF_000499545.2 Eimeria tenella
TCCGCAGCAACAGCAGCAGCCCCGAGGAAGACAGAGTGCTGCTGACGATTAACCCGTATACAGGCGAGGCGGTGCAGGCGGGAAAGGCCTCGTCAGGAGCAGCAGGCCCGCCCCCGGGTGCTGCTGCTGCTGCTGCTGCTGCTGTCGCTGCTGCTGCTGCTGCTGCTGCGCCCC
>NW_013542747.1:996-1170 GCF_000499545.2 Eimeria tenella
CCTTTCCCCACCAGTCGTTGACTTACGTCTGCAGCAGCAGCAACCAAGGGCACCCTTGCTGGAAGAGTGAGTTGAGAGTGCTGCCTGCCTTCACGGGCGCTCCATTTGCTGCTGCACCTCCTGCTGCTGCTGCTGCTGCTGCAGCTCCAGCAGCAGCAGCAGCACCGGCTGCTG
>NW_013542747.1:1270-1580 GCF_000499545.2 Eimeria tenella
GCACTTATTCCAGACTCAGAGCGTTCTTTATCTGTCCTGCCGCTTCCGACGCACCTTCTGCTGCTGCTGGAGCTGCAGCAGCAGCAGAATCTAATTAGCTAGGCTTAGAGGAGATATTGAAGCAACTCTTGCTGCCACGCAGCAGCAGCAGCAGCAGCAACGGCAGACCAGCACCAGCAGCAAGCGAAACTAGCCAGAAGTGTAAATCCACCTAACTAGCTAGCTAAGCAGCAAAGCCCTGCTGCAGCAGCTGTGGGGCCCACAGCTGCTGCAGCACCGCCTCGCTGCTGGTGGCTGTCAGCTGCAGAAG
>NW_013542747.1:1680-1916 GCF_000499545.2 Eimeria tenella
GCAGCAGGAAGGCCCGTGGGGCCCGGGCCCCTGGAAGCAACGGGAGGGAGCAGCAGCAGGAAGAGAAGCAGCAGCAGCAGTAGCAGAACAGCAGCAGTAGAACAGCAGCAGCAGCAGCAGCAGAACAGCAGCACAGCTGCAGCAGCAGGAGGGGATTGGGGGTTTGGCGGGCTTTGGAAGTGCTGCTGCTGCAGTGGTTAGACCAGTGGTCAGGGGGGGGGTGGGGGGGGCAGCAG
>NW_013542747.1:2016-2314 GCF_000499545.2 Eimeria tenella
TCCCCCCTGCTGCTGCTGCTGCTGCTGCTGCTGCTCCTGCTGCTCGCAGCTCTCTTCATTTCTTTCCAACTGCTTTTTCTGCTGCTGGGCCTCCTGTGCGTTCCGCCCTTTACTTTACTCCATTTCCCGGTGCTGCTTCGAGTGCCCCCCGCAGCTTTTTGTACTTCCCTGCTGCTGCACCTGCTGCTGCTGCACCTGCTGCTGCACCTGCTGCTGCTGCAGCTGCGGCCCCGGGCCCCGCAGCACTTGCTGCTCCGACAGCCACTTTGGCTCCGGCTTTCGGCGGGTTTTTTTTTTT
>NW_013542747.1:2414-2689 GCF_000499545.2 Eimeria tenella
TGCTGGGGAGGTTGTTGCTGCTGCTGCGGCGCTGGGGGCGGCAGCAGCAGCAGCAGTTTTTCGGGCAATTTGGGGAGTTTGGGGCCCCTAGAAGCCGCCTCTTTGCTGCTGCAGTGGTCTTCAGTGTTCGCGCTGCAGTTGGGGATTTAATTGGACCAAAAAAGCCCAAAAATGGCGAAGATTTCGCAGCAGTTGGGCGGAAGCTGCGGGGCGTGGCTGCCGGGCGGGCGGGCGGCGGCGCTGCTGCTGCAGCGCAGCAGCCCGCAGCGCCACTG
>NW_013542747.1:2789-3030 GCF_000499545.2 Eimeria tenella
GGCAGCTTTTAAAAGCGGGAAGATGCGGCTTTTCGGGATTTAAAAGATGCCAATTAAATCGAATAAATTAAATAAATTAAATTAATTAAATCAATTAAATCAATTGATTAAATTTGATAAATTTATCTTAATTAAATTAGTTTAATTAATTAAAGTACCTTTGTATTCCATCCCCCACTTCAACTTGACCATCACTTGCTTCCCAGTGAGAGAAGTCAAAAAGGGTTTAGGGTTTAGCGGC
>NW_013542747.1:3130-3322 GCF_000499545.2 Eimeria tenella
CTTGCGAGAAATGAATTAAAAAGGAGTTCTAAAATGCAAATAAAGCTGAAAAATGAAAGAAAAGAGGCGCGAGCAGCAGCAGCAGCAGGCGCGCGCAGCCCCCGTGGGTCTTGGAAGGCGGGGGAGCCGCCGCAGCAGCAGCAGTGCTGCTGCTGCTGCTGCAGTTGTTCTGGGGGCCCCCATTCATTGCCC
>NW_013542747.1:3422-3563 GCF_000499545.2 Eimeria tenella
ATTCATTGCCCGCTTTAGAAGCTTTCAGTGGCAGCAATATTTGCAAAGTTTGGAAGGAAAAAGGGAAAATTTGCTGCGCTGCTGCTGCGGTTCTAGCTGCGGTAGCTTCTGCAGCAGCTGCTGCGGCTCTTGCTGCTGGTG
>NW_013542748.1:0-897 GCF_000499545.2 Eimeria tenella
ACAGCTGGAAACACGGGTTTGCTGCTGCTGCCACCCTGCTGCTGCTGCTGCTGCTGCTGCTGCTGCGGAAGGCCTGCTGCAGCTGGATTTTCTTCAAAAACTCCCAATTAGGACCTTTAATTATATTTATTTCTTTTTTTTGAGACAAACAAAAACAAAGAAATCCCTCGAAGGCGCAGCAGCTGGCTATACACCCCAAGTGCGGCAGCAGCAAACTCCCCTGCTGCTGCATCTCCCCCAAGTCGAAAAACCTAAATAAATAAATAAATAAATAAATAAATAAATAAATAAATAAATAAATAAATAAATAAATAAATAATAAATAAATAAATGAATAAATGAATTATAAATGAGGAGTGGAGCTGCTGTGTGTCGGGGGCTTCGTTCGCGCTGCTGCGGCAAAGCGCCCGAAACACCACGAACGCAAACCCTAAACCCTAAACCCTAAACCCTAAACCCTAATTCCTAAACCCTAAAGCCTGAGGCCTACTTGAGGGTTTCGTCAGCGCCCGCAGAGATCAAAGTTGAGGATGAGAAGCACAAGGCAGAGACCGAGCCCTGCAAAGCAAACCCTAAACCGTAAACCCTAAACCCTAAACCCTCAGCAGTAGACCCTAAACCCCAAACCCTAAACCCTAAACCCTAATCCCCAAGCCCCAAACCCTAAACCCTAAAGCTGAAGTGTAAAAAGTGGAAGACCCACGCGATGCGCATTTACAGCAAATAGCCGACGCACGCCAGGGGGCAGCTGCTGCAGCTGCTGCAGCTGCTGCTGCTGCTGCTGCTGCTGCTGCTTCAAAGCCTCAAGCTTTATCTCGTACCCCAAGACGCCTCCTTCATACGTTCCAAGGCAAACAACTATGCGGGGCCCCTCGGGGGCCCCCCGGGGGGCCCCCT
>NW_013542748.1:961-1285 GCF_000499545.2 Eimeria tenella
GGCCCCCTCGGGAGCCGCCCCAAGGGCCCCCAGGGTTCGTTTTTTGTGCCCTTTTTTGGAGAGCATTGGGCGTTGGGGTGTACAGACGGCTCAGGCCACAGGGGCCCCCTTGAGGGGAAGGAAATGGGGCCCCCAAGGACCAAAGGAGGGTCTAAACAAGAATAATTTGAACTTATTTGATTTTATTTAATTAATTTTATTCAAATTAATATCAATTAGACCTTTATTTGCCCAAAATGCCCAAGAAGATGACCCCTGGGGCACCGTGGGGGCCCCACAGGGGCCCTGCAGGGGCCCCTAGGGGGCCCCCAGGGGGCCCCCGGG
>NW_013542748.1:1375-1656 GCF_000499545.2 Eimeria tenella
TGGGATAATTAAAATTGTTTTGAATATTAAAATTTAAATTAAAAAGAATCGTTTAGGGCGGCTAGAGATTTCATGCATGTAGATGCTGCTGCTGCTGCTGCTGTGCTGCTGCTGCTGCTGCTGCTGCACAGCAGATTTAGCCTAAGGGGGGGCCCCTAATATCAGTGGCGCCCCACAGGGGGCCCCAAAGACAGCAGGGGCAAGGCCAGGGGGCCCCCTGCCCAGGGGCCCCCAGGGGCCCGCTAGAGGCAGCTAGCCACAGCTAGCCACAGCTAGCCCCA
>NW_013542749.1:0-275 GCF_000499545.2 Eimeria tenella
GTTGCTCCCCCCCCCGCCGCCAGAGGGGCCCCCCTTGGGGGCCCCCCTGGGGGCCCCCAGGGGGGCCCCCGGGGGGCCCCCGTTTGGTTTATCTGCAGATTATGAAGAAATTTATAAAGCCATTTGGGAAGGCCGAGGGGCCTATTTGGTACCTTCGCTGCAGCAGCACAGCAGCAAGGTTTGCTGCTGGCTAGATGAGGCGCAGCAGCGAAAGAAGAGCCGCGAGGAAGCAGCAGCAGCAGCCGCAGCTGCTGCTGCAGCGGCTGGGGGTGGCG
>NW_013542749.1:355-647 GCF_000499545.2 Eimeria tenella
CTTCTGCAGCAGCAGCAGCAGCAGCAAAAAAGAGAAGCCTCAACTTCAAGGGGGCCCCCCTGCCGAAGCGCCCAGACCCAGAGCATTTTGTGTCTGCGCTGTGGGGCCCCCCGCGGCAGCAGGAGCAGCACAGGGAGCAGCAGCAGCAGCAGCAGCAGCAGCCGCAGCACAGCAAGCAGCTGTCAGGGACCTCCAAGAAAAGAAAGCTGCTGCAGCACAGCCTCAAACAGCCTGCGCAGCCGCCGCCGCCGCCGCCACAGCAGCAGCAGCTGCAGCAGCAGCTCGGCGACCA
>NW_013542749.1:686-1064 GCF_000499545.2 Eimeria tenella
CTCAAACGCGCAGGCTGCTGCTGCTGGTGGACTGAAGACACCAGCGGAGCAGCAGCAGCAGCAGCAGCAACAGCAGCAGCAGGAGTCCCAGCAGCAGGGAGAGTCTGACTCCGCTTCTGCCTCAGCAGGCGCAGCATCTTCCGCCCCGTCTGCAGCAGCAGCGCCAGCAGCAGCAGCAGCAGCACCAGCTGCAGCAGCAGCGCCAGGAGCCGCAGCAGCAGCACCCGCAGCAGCAGCAAAGAAGTCCCCGTTTGCCCAGGTCGATGCTTTGCTGCAGCTGCTGCGGGCTGAGCGCGTGGCTCTAGATTGTGCTTCTTTGGGGGCCCCCCCAGGGGGCCCCCCTGGGGCCCCTGCTGCTGGAGGGGGGGCCCCCGGGGG
>NW_013542749.1:1151-1393 GCF_000499545.2 Eimeria tenella
AGGGGCCCCCCCCTCTAGCTTTCGATGTGCTGCGGCTGCTGTCTTGGCGGCTGCGGCGAGAACTTGCTGCTGCTGCGCAGCTGCCAGGGTGCGGCAAGAGGAAGCTGAATGCGCGGATTAGGGAAACAGCAGCAGAGTTTGCTGCTGCTGCTGCTGCTCTTTGCCCGGAAGAGCAGCAGCAGCAGCAGCAGCAGCAGGGACGGCCTGCAGACAGCGACAGCAGCAAGGGCAGCAGAAGCACA
>NW_013542749.1:1514-2234 GCF_000499545.2 Eimeria tenella
CTGAAGCAGGAACCCGCCCGAGGCGAGTCGCCGCGGGGTGGAGGATGGCGGGCTTTGTGACCCTTCTGAAAAGAGGGGCCTCAGTGGGTGAGTTGCTGCTGCTGCTGCTGCTGTTGCTGCTGCTGCTGTTGCTGCTGCTGCTGCTGGGGGTGGCTGCTCGCGAGTCCACAGTTTCGTGCATCTGTGGGTGCGTGTAGATCCCGCTGCTGTTCCGGGAGAGGAGGCGCTGGCAGCAGCAGCAGCAGCTGCTGCTGCTGCTGCGTCTCTGTCGCCTGCTGCTGCTGCTGCTGCTGGGGCCCCCACAAATGCTTCGTTTTCTACCCCAGCAAAATGCACCCCGGGGGGCCCCTGGGCAGCGCCGGTGCAGCAGCAGCAGCTTCGTGCTGTAGTTGCTGCTGAGCTGCTGCAGCAAGTCAAGGCCGACGCAGGGGAGGGAGCAACAGCAGCAGCAACAGCAGCAGCAGCAGCAGCAGCCCCCATAGACTCCCTGCAGCGCGTGCTGCAGCAGCTGCCCCTAGGAGAAGCAGCAGCAAGGCTGGGGGTGCAGCGCAGCACTTTAGCCCGCTGGGGCCGCATGTGGTCTCAGAAGCAGCAGCAGCAGCAGCAGCAGGGTGGCGCTGCTGCAGCAGCAGCACAAGCAGCCACCAATGCAGATGCCACTCCAGCAGCAACAGCTGTGGAGTAGTGCTGCTGCTGCTGCTGCTGCAGGCGTAGCTTATT
>NW_013542750.1:0-192 GCF_000499545.2 Eimeria tenella
TTATTAAAATATTAATTTGTTTTAAATTCTGTTATTTGATCATTTCAAATCGTTTTAAATCTTTTAAAACTATTTTAAACCAATTTACGTGACTTTAAATAATTTTAAATAATTTTAAATGATTTTAAATAATTTTAAATACTTGTATATTATTTTTAACAATTTTAGATAATTTTGTATAATTTTAAATTG
>NW_013542750.1:281-1427 GCF_000499545.2 Eimeria tenella
TTCATTTTAAATTGTTTTAGTTATTTTAATTATTTTAAATCATTTTAATTTTTTAAATCTTTTTTTTTAATTATTTATTTCTTTTGCTGCTGCAGGCAACAGCGCTCCTTCGATTTTTAAATTTCACAAAAATTCTCTAAATTTAAAATCTCCAAAAGAAGTTGCAGAAAAAATAAAAGACCATTTGAAGGACAAAACCCTTTTTTCCAAAGTCGAAACCTCCCCGCAAGGTCCGCGAGGGTTTAGGGTTTAGGGTTTAGGTTTTAGGGTTTCGGGTTTAGGGTTTGAGGTAGGGAGGCGGAGCGCTAGGGTTTAGGGTTTAGGGTTCAGGGTTTAGGGTTTGGGGTAGGAATGCAGGGGGCTAGGGTTTAGGGTTTAGGGTTTAGGGTGCAGTAGCTCGGGTTTAGGGTTTAGGGTTTAGGGTTTAGGGTTTTCGTTTAGGGTTTATAACTGTTGATTTCTCATCTTCTTGGATTGAGAAGAAGCTGCAGGAGCTTCTAGCAAAGCCCATTGAGCTGAAAGTGGAAAAGCGGTGAGCCCTAATCTAGGGTTTAGGGTTTAGGGTTTAGCGTTTAGGGTTTGGGGTTTAGGGCGCACACATTTCTTCTCGATCTTCGAACAACCATTTTATCTCCATTCCAACTCCTCAACCAATTAACTAATTGCAGTACTATTTATTATTTATTTATTTATTTATTTATTATTTATTTATTTATTATTTGCTGCAGACTGAAAGTGCTGGTGGATTTCTCTTCGCCAAATGTGGCGAAGGAAATGCATGTGGGACATCTCAGGTCCACCATCATTGGAGAGTCCCTTTGTGAGTCTGCTGCTGCTGCTGCTGCTGCTGCTGCTTGTGTTGTTGCTCGTGTTGCTGCTTCTGCTGCGGGTGTTGCTGCTCGTGTTGCTGCTGCTGCTGCTGCTTGTGTTGCTGCTCGTGTTGCTGCTGCTGCTCCTTGTGTTGCTGCTCGTGTTGCTGCTGCTGCTCCTTGTGTCGCTGCTCGTGCTGTTATGGCTGCTGGTGTTGCTGCTGCTGCTCGTGTTCTTGCTGCTGCTGCTGATGGTGTTCGTGTTGCTGCTGCTGCTGCTTGTGTTGCTGCTGGTAATTCCACTCGTGCTGCTGCTGCGGCTCGTGTTGGGACTGCC
>NW_013542750.1:1460-1613 GCF_000499545.2 Eimeria tenella
TGCTGCTGCTGCTGATGCTGTACGTGTTCCTGGTGCTGCTCCTCCTGTTGCTCATGTTCCTGCTGCTACTGCTCGTGTTCTCGCTGCTTCTGCTCGTGTCTCTGCTGCTGCTGCTGTAATGCTGCTTGTGTTGCGGCTGCTGCTGCAGCCCAT
>NW_013542751.1:0-286 GCF_000499545.2 Eimeria tenella
GCGGCCCCTGCTGCTGCTGGCGGGGCCTGTGCTTCCCGCTGCTGCTGCTGCTGCTGCTGCTGCTGGGGCCTGCTGCGCGGGGAAGAGGGCCAGCGACTGCAGCTCCTCGTTGGGCCCTCTTACAAATTCAAAAGCTGCTGCTGAGAGCTGCTGCCCGAAGAAGCCCCGGGCAATTTGCGTAAACAAAAACTCCAAGTGGCCCCCGCTGCCGGCCAGAACTGCTGCTGGCCGCGGCAGCAGCAGCAGCTGCTGCTGCTGCTGCTGCTGCAGGCAGCCGGCCGAGCAC
>NW_013542751.1:471-832 GCF_000499545.2 Eimeria tenella
CCCAGCGCGGGGCCCGGCAACAGACAGTCCAGAGGAGCAGCAGGAAGAGAATTAAAAGACCTTTTTGCTGCTGCCAGCAGCAGCGGCAGTTCCGAAGTTGCCAAAACCAAATCCACTTCAGCCCACTGGCTGCAGCAGCAGCCGAAGGCCAGGATGGAGTCTGCGAAGCAAAACCCGTCCGCGCCGTCCTGCTGCTGCTGCTGCTGCTGCTGCTGCTGCTTCTGGGGGCGCTGGAACTCGGGCCGCGCTGCCTCCAGCTTCTTGTCGAAGCAGGGCATCATGCACACGTGCAGAATGTCCCCGGGCCCCAGCCCGTCTTCTGCTGCTGCTGCTGCTGCTGCTGCTGCATCAGGCGCCGCAG
>NW_013542751.1:932-1140 GCF_000499545.2 Eimeria tenella
AGGGCCCCCCTGAAGGCCGACTTGCACAGCAGCCCCTGGATTTGCTGCGCGCTGCGGACTCGAGACAGCAGCAGCAGCAGCTGCTGCTGCAGACTCTTCTCTGCGTACAGCACAAGGCCTGGGCAAAACGAAGTCAACAGGGGCAGCGGCCCAGAGCTCGGCAGCAGCAACGCCAAACCCGCTGCTGCTGCTCCTGCTGCTGCTGCTG
>NW_013542751.1:1240-1477 GCF_000499545.2 Eimeria tenella
CATCAGGCGCCGCAGCCGCTGTTCCATCCCCCGCTGCTGCTGCTGCTGCTGCTGCTGATGCTGCGTCGTCTGTCGCGTCTTCCAAGTAGCAGCCGTAGGGCGACCTGCGCAGCAGCACCCGAAGCAGCTGCCACATCGCATATCCTTTGCTGCCTTCCCTAGCCCCCCGCTGCCGCTGCCCTTCTCGCTGCTGCTGCTGCTGCTGCTGCGCAGCAGCAGCAGCAGCAGCAGCGCCGC
>NW_013542752.1:0-570 GCF_000499545.2 Eimeria tenella
TGCTGCTGCTGGTGCTGCTGCAGCAGCAAGAGCGGCAGCAGCAGCAGCGGCAAAGGGCCCTTACACAGGCTGCTGCTCGCCTGGCCTTTCCAACTATACTCTAGACGCAAGCAATATGAGGGGCTGCCACAACCAGCAGCAGCAGCAGCAGCAGCTGCTGCTGCTGCCGCAGCAGCTGTTGCTTTGTTTTCGCAGCAGCAGCTCTTGTTATGCTGCTGCTGCTGCTGCTGCTGCACAGGCCACCTGCTTCTCTTCCCTGGCAATTCTCTGTGCTTTCTGCGTCCCAACAGAGGAGCCGCTGCTGTTGCTGCTGCTGCTGCTGTGGCTTTTGCTGCTGCAGCTGTTGCCGTTGCTGCTGCAGCTGTTGCTGCAGCTGTTGGTGCCTGTGCGCTTGTATGTCTTCCATCTTCCTCTTAGCCTCCGCCCTCTGCTGCTGCTGCTGCTGCTGCTGCAGTGCTGTTGCTGCTGCTGCCGCTGCTGCTACTGAAGATGCTGCAGCTGGTTGCAAGAAGGCTCGGCTCTTCTGTGGCTAGCTGCTGGGGGCCTTGAGTTCCCCGCAGCTAGCTAGCC
>NW_013542752.1:603-1225 GCF_000499545.2 Eimeria tenella
AGCTAGCCAGCCGCAGCTAGCTAGCCAGCTGCAGCTAGCTGCTGCTAGCCAGGGCTAGCTCGTTCGCCCCAGCTAGCCACGGCTAGCTGGGGGCTATCTTTGCAAGCTCTAGCTAGCTGGCTGTAGCTCTCCGGGCGCAGCTAGCTAGCTAGCCAGTCACCCAGCTAGCCAGCTAGCTAGCTAGCCACCCAGCCAGCTGTTCCCCCTCCCAGCCAGCTAGCTCCCCACGCAGCCAGCCAGCCAGCCAGCTAGCTAGCTAGCCAGCCAGCTATCTGGCTAGCTAGCCAGCCAGCTAGCCAGCTAGCCAGCTAGCCAGCTAGCTAGCCAGCCAGCCCCCGCGCTACCCAGCTAGCTAGCTAGCTAGCTAGCTAGCCAGCCAGCAGCTAGCCAGCCAGCTAGCTAGCCAGCTAGCTAGCTAGCTAGCTAGTCGTCGTCGTCCAGGGCCTCGTAGTCCGCCTCGTCCTGGCCCAGGTAAAGGTCGGGGGCCCCCCCGTAAAGACAAATTTTGGCTTTTGCTGCTCGCGAGACTTTTCCCTTCAACTCCGCACTCAGCCCCACCAGCACCACCGTCATGTTGTCGCAGCCGTGGCCTGCAGCAGCAGCAGCAGCAGCAGCAGCAGCA
>NW_013542753.1:0-395 GCF_000499545.2 Eimeria tenella
GGTTTAGGGTTTAGGGTTTAGGGTTTAGGGTTTAGGGTTTAGGGTTTAGGGTTTGGGGTTCGGGGAGTTCAGTGGTGTTTGCGCATCTCGTGGTTCTTTCATATTCGGCTCCTCTGGTTTCAACTTAAGCTTGAAAGTGTGGGGTTTAGGGTTTAGGGTTTAGGGTCTAGGGTTTAGGGTTTAGGGTTTAGGGTTCAGCACTGAGGCCTCCAGAAAGCACTAGGCGATCCCATTCGCTGATCCATTATTTCTTATTTGAAATTCATTCTTTTTATTTGCTATCTGTTATTTATTATTTGTTTATTTTTTTTTGTTTGTTTGTTCATTTGCTCAGACCAGCAGCAGCAGCAGCAGCAGCAGCAGCAGCAGCAGCAGCAGCAGCAGCAGCCGCCCTG
>NW_013542753.1:449-1272 GCF_000499545.2 Eimeria tenella
GCGTTGTGTGCTTCTTTGTCTTTTTGTCTTTCTCGCCTTTCTTCTCTTCTTTCTTTAAATGCAATTGCGGAAAAGTTTCTCCCCATTTATCTTTCTCTGCTGCGTCCGCAAACCCTAAACCCTAAACCCTAAACCCTAAACCCTAGGCCTCCAACCCCAGCCGCCAAACCCCCGACAGATATACTGCAAGGAGGCACATGCAAAATTTGTTTTATTTATTTATTATATATTTAAAATTTATTTATGTTTATTTATTTACTATATTTATTTATTTGGATTTATTTTTATTTATTTATTATTTATTTAAGTAGCTGGGAAAGGACAGGCTCACTTAAGAAATTCGCTAAACAGCACACGCTAAACCCTAAACCCTAAACCCTAAACCCTCGGTGGCGTGTTTGGCCTTCAGTGGAAGACAGCCTTTCTTTGGAGCAGTACAGAGCGATTGACAAAGAAGTCAAATCTATCATGCGAAAAGTAAGTAGGGTTTAGGGTTTAGGGTTTAGGGTTTAGGGTCTAGGGTCTAGGGTCTAGGGTTTGGGTTTGGGGTTTAGGGTTTGTGGCTCAGGTGGAGGAGGACCGTCGGAGACACTTTGCCCTCAAGGCTGTAAGCTCTTTCAACTTTAAAACTAGGGTTTAGGGTTTAGAGTTTAGGGTTTAGGGTTTAGGGTTTAGGGTTTAGGGTTTAGGCTGGTGTTTGGCCTCTGACTGGTGCAGGAGCAGCAGTCTGCAGTCGCTGCTGCCCTGTCCTGCGGCGCCCCAGCTGCTGCTGCTCCTGCTGCTGCTGCTGCTGCTGCGCCTGCTGCTGTTGCTGCTGCTGCTT
>NW_013542754.1:0-507 GCF_000499545.2 Eimeria tenella
AGCAGCAGCAGCAGCAGCAGCAGCAGCAGCTCACCTAGCCGCAGCTTGACCCATGTGAAGGGCGGCCTGGCGACGTTGCTGAAACGGCGAAATAAGAACAAAAAAGGAGATACCACTTGCTGCCTTTGCGCAGCAGCAGCAGCAGCAGCAACTGTGGAAGCAACAACAGGAGCAGCTGCGGAACCTGCAGCAGCAGCAGCAACAGCAGCGAGGGCAGCAGAACAGCAAGACGCACATTCCGACATGGGGCGTAACATTTCTCTGGGCTTGCCAAGTGGCTCTTTTTGCTGCTGCTGCTGCTGCTGCAGCAGCAGCAGCAGGAAGTGGGGCCCTCTCCCCGCTGCAGCGCGGGAACTGCCCCACACTTGCCAGCAGCAAATCATTCCAGTTCGAGTTGGGGGGGTGGGGGCCCCACGGGCGCCCCCCCTTGCTCCCCGCTTCTTCTGTTCTCCAGCTGCTGCTGCTGCTGCTGCTGCTACTCTTGCTGCTGCTGCTGCTGCTGCTGAT
>NW_013542754.1:550-679 GCF_000499545.2 Eimeria tenella
GCAGCGGCTCTGCAGCTCAAAGAAGAAACGCAGGCTTTGGCTTGCTTCCTCTGGTTCGGCGTCGCTGTCGCACTCTGCTGCTGCTGCTGCTGCAGAGCCAGCAGCAGCAGCAGCAGCAGCAGCAGCAGG
>NW_013542754.1:1959-2191 GCF_000499545.2 Eimeria tenella
GCTGCTGCTGAGTTTGTTGCTGCGGGAGCTGCTGCTGCTGGTGTTGGTGCCGCTGCAGGTTTTTTCTGTTTTTGTTTTCGTCCCATAGCCGCCTTCCTCTAAGAAGGCCGCTGCTGCTGCAGTCTCCTGCTGCAGCAGCAGCTGCCGAGGCTGCTAATGTCGGACGATTGCTGTCGTTACTGCAGCTGCAGCCCTCGGCTCGAGCAGCAGCAGCAGCTGCTGCTGCTGCTGA
>NW_013542754.1:2224-2602 GCF_000499545.2 Eimeria tenella
AGGCGGTCTCTCTGTTCCTCCCGCTGTTGCGTTTGCTGCTGCACAGGGATCTGCGTTCGCTGCTGCTGCTCTTCTGCTGCTGCTGCTGCTGCTGCTGCAGCTGCTCGATTTCGGGGCCGTCGCTTCGGCAATAAAAGAAATTTATTGACGGGCTCAAAATCGGAACTGCTGTTGCTCTTTCTGTTGCTGTTGCTGCTGCTGCTGCTGTTGCTGCTGCTGCTGCTGCTGTTGAGCTGCTGGTACGCACGAAAACACAGACACAGCATGTGACTGCTGCGGTGTACAGACACTTGAGCCACCAGGGCCTCCCTAGTGACTGACAAGAAGACACACAAACGGCAGCAACAACGGCTGCTGCTGCTGCTGCTGCTGCTGCTG
>NW_013542754.1:2682-3191 GCF_000499545.2 Eimeria tenella
CTGCAGCTGCTGCAGCGAATTGTTTTTGCTATTTTCTTGAAATTAGTTGCCAATACACTCCGGATTTCTTTATAAGACTGAGGCAGTTCTCTAGCCGCTGCTGCTGCAGTTGCTGCTGCGGTTGGCGGTTCCTTGGGAGTGCAGCGCAGCAGCAGGAGCTGCAGCAACCTTCGCAGCCTCAGCAGCAGAAACCTGTGCAGCATCGCGCTTTATTGTCTTTTGAATTTGCTGCCGCTGCCACTGCTGCTGCTCCTGCTGCAGCTGCTGCTGTTCCCGGTGCTGCTGCTGCTGCTGCTGCGGCTGCTGCTGCTGCAGCACAATCGCTTCAAGGGGCCCCTAGCGCTGCAGCAGCTCCAGTTTAGCTGCAGCTCCCGCTCACCTCTTTGCTGCTTCTTTGACCCTGTGAGCCCCCGGGGGCCCCCGGAAGTGCCCCTGACCATGTGAGGGGGGCCCCCCTGTCTTCGTGCAGGAGCAGCGGCAGCAGCAGCAGCAGCAGCAGCAGCGGCCGG
>NW_013542755.1:315-3577 GCF_000499545.2 Eimeria tenella
CTTCTCTGGGGAGTGTTAGCCGTCTGCTAGGGGTCGGCAGCGCACTTTCAGTGACCCAAGTGCTGCTGCTGCTGCTGCTGCTGCTGCTGCAGGTCTTTCCCTGCCGGGATTAAGTGAGGGGAGCTTGGGAGCAGCAGCAGCATCTGTTCAGTGTTTGTCTCTGTTGGAGCGGCTGCAGCTGTCTGCTGCTGCTGCTGCTGCTGCCCCTCCTGTGCTGCCTGCCGCCTCCACGTCTGTTTCGGAGCTAGAACAGCAGCAACAGCAGCAGCAGCAGCAGCAGCAGCAGCAGCCAGCCAGCCGCCGAAAAGGCAAAGGAACTTTTTGCTGCTTAACAGATGAGCCTGGGGCCCCACAGCCCCCCAGCAGCACGGGGTGTACGTACACTGACCCCTGGCAGCCTTCTGAGGAGCCAGTGGGGGGTGCAGAAACGCCGCAGCTGCAGCAGCAGCAGCAGCAGCAACAGCAGCAGCAGCAGGCTGTCTTCTGCGACAGCAGCAAACTCAGGGCTTTGTGGGAGCTGCTCAAAGACGAGGGTCCGCCCCACATTTGCAGCAGGGCGGCGACAGGCACTTGGACCAACACCCTAAACCCTAAACCCTAAACCCTAAACCCTAGAATTAAATATCAAGCAGTTGCCTTTTTGTTCTTCGGGGCATCTGCCAGTCTCCACCTCAGTTTGTTCTACCGATATACTGGCTTGTCCTCAGGGTCTAGCCTTAGGGTTTAGGGTTTAGGGTTTAGGGATTAGGGTTTAGGGTTTGGGGTTTAGGGTTTAGGGTTTAGGGTTTGGACGCGTGTGGGGCGGGCGTCTGCAGGGCTGCTGCAGAGCTGTTCGCCGGGCGTGGTGCCTGCGCCTTACCGCTGCAGCTGCTTGGCAGCAGCAGCAGCAGCACTGCAGCGGGAGGGTTTGCCTCCGCCGAGCCGTTTGCTGCTGCTGCAGGGAGCAGCACAGAAGCAAATGGGAACTCTTGCTGCGCTGCTGCCGCGCTGGGCAGCAGGAACTTTGTGTCTCTCTTCCTCCAGGCTGCTGCACTTCTTTCCCCAGGGCGAACGCGAAAACCCTCTCCGCTCCATCTCCGTTGCAGGCGCAGAGGTTAGGGTTTAGGGTTTAGGGTTTAGGGTTTAGGGTTTGGGGCTTAGGGTTTGGGGTTTGGGGCTTGGGGTTTGGAGTTTTGGTGCGTAGGCAGGGGAGGCATTTGCGGGAGAGGGGCTTCCTATACCGCTGCTGGGGTTCAGCCTTCGCGGCCCTAGGGTTTAGGGTTTAGGGTTTAGGGTTTAGGGTTTAGAGGTTAAGGTTGGTGGCCTCGTTTTATTAGGTGAAAAGGATCGGCAGTGGCGACGTGGGAAAGATGGGTATTCAAATAACCGTAAGTCCTTCTTCAATTTTGGCTGTGCTGGGGTTTATGGTTTAGGGCTTAGGGTTTAGGGTTTAGGGTTTAGGGTTTGTTCAGGAGAAGAGGAGGAGGGGGCTGCTGCCCAAGTCCACTGTTGTCTTTCGCTTTAAAGGAGTTCGAGAATGCGACCAGTGGCTGGCAGCATTGCAGGTAAGAGCGGGTTTTCTTTTTTTTATTTCCGTCGTGCTAGGGTTTAGGGTTTAGGGTTTAGGGTTTAGGGTTTAGGGTTTGGAGCTCCGGCGCTGCCTTTTCCGGGGTGTTTCTGTCGCGTGCTGTCTTCAATTCCTCTTTGGCCGGCGACTTCACTCCTCGCCGCCCCTGCTGCGCAACCTAGGGTTTAGGGTTTAGGGTTTAGGGTTTAGGGTTTTGTGGTTGCAGATGGCGGCGGACGACAGGGCCTTTCTCTGCGCAGTCAATGGGGACTTCAGCGCCTCTTTAGAGGGCCCCTCAGATGCATGCGTTTCTTCCCCCCAGAGTTTTGGGGCCCTGCTGCCAGCTTCATCTGCTGCTGCTGCTGCTGCTGCGCAGCAGCAGCAGCAGCAGCAGCAGCACGAAGAAGCAGCGGAGGGGCGGCCCTCGGGCAGCATGGATGAAGTGTCTCTAGACGGCACAGGGCCCTGAATACACTGTGTGCTGCAGCTGCTGCTGCTGCTGCTGCAGCAACAATGCTTCTGCTGCAGCAGCGCTGAAGCAGCAAAGATGCTGCTGCTGCAGCTGCTGCTGCGCGCAGCTCCGCGTGCTTTTAACTGTTTAAAACTATTTTCTGTTTCTTTTTGACTTTATTCTCCTTTGGGGTTTATAAGCGCATGCATTTTGGGGCTTTGGAAGAAGAAAATAAATAATAAATAAATAAAAGAACTTTTGTCTTTTATTCGCCAGCATGCGCCATTTCTTTTGAAGCTCTAGGGTTTAGGGTTTAGGGTTTGGCTTCTTCGCATTTTATAAAAGCATGTATAACAATAATTCAAATATGGATATATACGAATGAATACATACATATTTAAATAAAATCCTTTTAAATTTATCTGTGACAAATAAGTATAATATAAATATAGTATAAATATAATTATAAATCCCTAAATTTATATTTTAATAATTGGCAAATGTACATTTATGAAAAATATTAAAATACATTTATTTCAAATTATGGACTTGCATGCGCATGCACCTCGTGCACATAAATATTTGTTTATACATTTATAAAAATACTAAATCATTTTAAATAAATAAATTTCAAAAGATTCGAATGTTGCTTAAACATGTTTAAAAGGCCGAAAGCATTATTAAATTCAAAAATACATAAAAAGAGTATTTTTAAGAATGCAAAAAATAAAAATTTGAATTCATCTAGTTTTCGCATATTGGGGTGTACATACACCTGCGGGCCAGGGCCTGTTTTTCATGTTTTCTCTACAGACCCAAAAGTGCATTTAAAAGTACTTTTTTGTGCTTTTAAAAGCACAAATATATATATATATATTTTAGAATGTATTTATTTATTTGGGAGTAAATATACAAACAACTGCATTAAAATATGCAGAATATTCGCATTTAAATGCATACTTGCGTAAGTATTTCTACTTCTGCATGCACTTGGGTATATTCATACGTGTATATTTACTTGGAAATATAAATAAATAAAATACTATTTGCTTGTCCACATAAATGGAAATATAAATAAATAAAATGCTATTTGAATATCTACATAAGTGAAGATAAAAAGAAATAAATACTTTTTAAACATATTCATATTTTCATTTCTGAGTTTACATGTGCGCGCATATGCAATTGTTTGCTCAAGTGTATATACACCCAATACATGAAATATTCAAAACATATAAATTATTTAAAAGATATAAATTACTTAA
>NW_013542756.1:0-3494 GCF_000499545.2 Eimeria tenella
GCAGCAGCAGCAGCAGCAGCAGCAGCAGCAGCGGGGAGCCCACGGGCCAGCGTCCGGGGGCCCCCGAGGGGCCCCCCAGGTACACAGAAATAGAATTTAATCCAAAACATCCTTGTTATAAGAAGTGCAGCGTTTGGAGAAGAGCAGCAGCAAATCCGCAAGACCCTCGTGCTGCAGTGTCTCTACACCTCAGCTGCTGGGTCGGCCAGGCCCTCGTCTCCCGCGAAGAAGCAGCAGCAGAAGTTTTCCTCTTCCTCGTCAAGCAGCAAATGCAAGGCGTCCGTCTGCTGCTGCTGCTGCTGCTGCGGGTGCTGCTGTTGCTGCTGTTTACCGTTTGCTGCTGACGGCCTTTTTTCGCGAATTGATGCTTCAGCTGCTACTTGCTGCTGGGGTTGCTGCTGCAGTCACTGCAGCAGCAGCAGCAGCTGCTGCTGCTGCTGCTGCTTGTGCGCCGGCCTCGGATTTCGCGTGCTTATTCCGCCAGCATTTGCTGCTTGCACCCACCGCCCCTGCTTCCGTGCTGCCGCTCGTGCCCGCTTCGAGCGTCGAGGGTTTAGGGTTTAGGGTTTAGGGTTTAGGGTTTAGGGTTTGGGTGCAGGTGATAGAGGAGGCGTCTGTGGCGGGGATCGAAGCAGCATCTTCCGCGGGCTCTTTTGCTGCTGAAAGCCACGACAGTTTTGTGCGGCGAGGAGACACATTAGTGTTGTCTGTTGCAGGGCCTTTGGAGGGTTTAGAAGAGGTGCTGCGGGCTTTGCTGCTGCCGCTGGCCCCCGCTGCAGCAGCAGCAGCAGCAGCAGCAGCAGCAGCGGGCGTGGACATGTCGGACGCGGCCGTGGCCGCAGCCAACCGCAGGCTTGTTGCGCTGCTGCAGCAAACGCCCCCCCCCGAGCTGCTGCTGACGGAAATGGCTTTGGATCTTCTTGTCTTTCCGCAAAAGTCCAGAGACACTTTGGAAAAGGAACTTCGGAGGGCCCCCATCGACGCCAGACTTGCTGCTGCTTGGCGCGACAACCTCTGGAACAGCCTCGCCGTCCACGCCACCATCGAGGTGCAGCAGCAGCAGCAGCAGCAGCAGCGGCAGCAGCAGCAGCGGCAGCGGCAGCAGCGGCAGCAGCAGCGGCAGCTGCTGCTGCTGCTGCTGCGGCGGCGGCGGCGGTTGCGGCGGCAGCACAGATAGCAGCGGCAGCGGATGGTGCAGCAGCAGCAGCACGTGTAGCGGCAGCAGCAGCGGGAGGTAGCAGCTGAGCCTTACCAGTGCTAGCTAGAGTGGTAGCAGCAGATGTAGCAGCAGAAGTAGATGCAGCAGCAGCAGCAGCAGCAGAATAAGACAGAGGCTCTTTACTACTTCTTTTTTGCTGTTTAGGGCCACCTGCGTTTGGCTGTGCATACCGTATCTGCTGTTGCTGGTTGCTGCTGCTGCTGCTGCTGCTGCTGCTGCTGGGTCTTGTTTGGCAGGGAAATGTCTCGGACGAAGTAGCAGCAAATTTGCTATCTCTTGTTGTCAATACACTGAGGCCTTCCTCGCTTCGTCCTGTTTCTGGTGAGCTCCGCGCGCTGCTGCTGCTGCTGCTGCGGTTGCTGCTGCTGCTGCTGCTGCTGCTGCTGCCGGTGTTCCTGCTGCGGCTTTGACAGCGCATTCTTTGCTGCTGCAGCTACTGCTTCAGACGTGCTTATTGTGCAAGCAGCAATGAGAGCCACAGCAGCAGCTGCTGCTGCTCCCTTGCTGCTGCTTGTGGCGCTGCTGCTGCTGCTGCTGCTGCTGCTCTCTTGATCGCTGTTTGTGTCTGCTGCTTGTGATCACTTCTCCCTGCTGCTTGTCGCCTTGCTGCCCCTTTACGGCTGTGTGCTCAGAGGGTTTAGGGTTTAGGGTTTAGGGTTTAGGGTTTGTGTGGATTGTTTCAGAGACACTGCCGTCGCGCGTGGTGGATATGAGGGGCCTCTCTGTGCTGTTTCCTATTGCTGCTGCTGTTGCTGATTCTGCTGCTGGTGTGGGGCCCCTCTTTGGAAGCAAAGAGAAGCAGCAGCAGCTTCCTCCTGCTGCACTGTACGTACACCCCACCTTCTCGAGGACAGCCTTCAATGCCGTTCGGGTGTACATACAGGTCAGCGAACAAATACAGCAGCAGCAGCAGCAGCAGCAGCAGCTGCTGCTGCTGCTGCCCCTCCTGTTGCCCTTGCTGCTACTGCTGTTGCTGCGCCTGCTGGTGCTACTGACTCGCCTATAGTGCTGCTTGATTTGCTGCTGCAGCAGCGACGCAGTAACTCCTGTTTGCTGCTGTGGCTGCTGCTTAGGCCGCCCATAGACCTCAATATCTTATGGTTCTCTCAGGCCTTCTTGCTTTGCTGCTGCTGCTGCTGCTGCTGCGCGGCTCTAGCTGCAGCAGGTTTGCTGGTGCTGCTCCGGGTTTTCTGTTGCTGCGGGGCTGCGTCTGCCGCTGGAGGCGGTGTGTTGCTGCTGCTGCTGCAGCAGTTTGCTGCTTGCGTGTGGCGTTTGCTGCTGCAGCTGGGCCTGCTGAACAGCTCGATGATATCGGAAGCAGCAGCAGCAGCAGCAGGGGAGTGGTTTGCTGCTGCAGTGAGCGTGCGCATGCAGCAAGAAGACGTGGTGCAGTCTGCATGCAAGCCCCCCTTCTTTGTGTCCATAGGGGGTGTGGGGTACATCTCCTGCACCCTGACCAGCAGCAGCAGCAGCAAACCGCTGCTGCTGTCGCTCGACAAAGCAGCAAAAGCTCTCGCCAGACTTTCTGTTGAAGAAGCTCTTCGAGGAGTTGCACTTTCTGCAGAATGGACTTCCAGCAAAAGAGACACTTTTCCCTGTCTCCTCTACGCTGCATGCAGCGAGAAACTCAACGCTGCGTCAGTCCCCCTGCTGCTGCTGCTACTGCTGCTGCGGCAGCAGCGGCGGTGGCTGCGTTGCGTTGGCGGCCGGACTGGCCCCGCGTTTCTGCTGCTGCTGTTGATTTTGCTGCTGCTGCTGCTGCTGCTCTTGCTGCTGCTGCTGCTTTTCGTCTCGGGAGTACCTCTGAAGGCGTGTGCCGCTGCTGCTGCTGCTCCTGCGGCTCCTGGTGCTGCTGCTGCTGCTTCCCCTGCTGCTGCTGGTGGTGGTGCTGCTGCTAACTCTGGGCGTTGCCGCGCCGCGAGTCGTCGGCCTCACCCGCCGCCGCCGCCGCCGCTGCTGCTGCTGCTGCTGCTGCTGCTGCTGGTGCGCAGGGAGCAGCCACTGCTGGAGGAGGGGATAGCGCTGAGTCTGCATGCGCTGCAGCAAGTGCCGCGTCTGTTTCTGCTGGTGCGGGGCTCGCGGGTCTCCCGCGGGCTGCATGCGCATGCGCATGCACGTTTGGGGCTTTCGGACTCCGCGGGTTTGGGCGAACTCGAGGGTTTCTTTTCCATCAAAGAAACCAACGAGTTCGCCCAAACCCTCAGCAGCCGCGGCTTCTTCTTCAACGCCCTCAGGGTCTACTGACGCATGCATGCATGCATGCATGCATGCATGC
>NW_013542756.1:3594-8594 GCF_000499545.2 Eimeria tenella
TGCATGCATGCAGGCGTGCGTGCATGCGTGCATGCATGCAGGCGTGCATGCATGCGTGCGTGCAGGCAGGCGGAGGGGCAGGCATGCAAGCATGCATGCGGAGGTCCAGGCATGCGTGCATGCATGCGTGCGTGCATGCGAGCATTGCTCCGTGCATGCATGCATGCCCTGCTGCATGTATGCATGCGCTGCTGCATGCATGCATGCTGCTGCATGCATGCGCTTCTGCATGCAGCAGTGCATGCGTAAATGCATGCACTAGTGCATGCAAGCAGCTTCCGCGGAGGCCCGCCAGCAGCTGACGTGCATGCAGATGCATGCGTGGGGGCAAGACCCGCTGGCTTGTTTGCGGTTCAAAGTGTGGGGTGCCTGCATGCACGCATGCATGCATGCATGCAGGCACGCAGGCATGCAGGTGCTTGTCTGCAGCTGCAGCTGTGGGGCTGCGCAGCAGCGCAATTCTTTTGTATCCTTTTTCGAGTCTTTGCAGGCTCTAGCAGCAAGCAATGCAGCGCTGGAGCACCGCAGCAACAGCGCTGCAGCAGCAGCAGCTGCAGCAGCAGCAGCTGCAGCAGCAGCTGCTGCTGTTGCTCCTGCTGCGCCAGCCACAACGTGCGCAGCAGACGCAGAAGGCGCGCAGCAGATGGAGAGCCTGCTGCTATCACTGCAACAGGTGCTGCAGCAGCAGGAGGGGCACCTGCTGCTACAGCAGCAGCTGCCGCTGCTGCAGCTGAGTTTTCAGCTAGGGACAGCGACTGAGCTCGCAATGGATGCTGCTGGGCTCTGCGAAGCAGCAGCAGCAGCAGCAGCAACAGCAGCAACAGCAGATGAAACTTCAGTTTTTCGTTTTCTGCTTTTTCTTTTACCTCTTTGCGTTGCTTGGGGTTTGGGGTGTACGTACACCTCACGCGACCAGCAGAGGGAGCTGCCAAAGGGAGCCTGCGGCAGCAGCAGTGGCGTTGCTGCAGCAGCAGCGGCGTTGCTGCAGCAGCAGCGGCGTTGTTGCGGCAGCAGCAGCGGCGTTGCTGCGGCAGCAGCAGCTGCCGCTGCTGCTGCTGCTCAAAGCCGCACGCGGAGAGCTTTTTAAAGGCTGCAGCAGCAAACGAGATGGGCTGCAGCGACACAATGCTCCCTCCCCAGCCCGCTGCGGCAACAGCAGCAGCAGCAGCAGCAGCAGCAGCAGCAGGGCCTCGAAGGCCCTGCGTTTTTCAATTTTTTCCCGAAGACGTCTTTGGCGCTGCACTGCTGCTGTCGTTTGTCTTTAACATTTTCTTTTTGCTGCATGCAAAAATGTCTTTTCTTCTTTTTGCAGATGCATGCAAAAAGTCTTTTCTTCTTTTGCAGCTGCATGCAAAAGCTTTTAATAAATCATTTTGAACTTCCTGGAGTCAAATGGCATTTTTAATTTTAAATACTTTAGGAGAAAAGTCGCAGAAGTTCGGGTGTACAGACAGCTGAAGCTGCATGCATGCAGATTTATTTCCACTTGAATAAAACATTTTATTAAATAAATATCAACACAAATATAATGCAAAGGATAAATTTTATTTTATTTTATTTTAATATATTTATAAATATTTAAATGCATATTTATCTTCATTTACTAAATTGTTTAAATACCAGATTGCATGCACAAACACGCATTTGCTGCGTGCGCTCTTTTCTGTTAACTTCGGCTGCATGCATTTGCCAATTTGTTTATTTCTGTTTTTTATTCTTTTGCTTTTATTCATTTTAATTGTGTTTATTTATAATTTCATTTGTCATTCATTCATTTTTTATAGCTTTTAAGTCCTTGGAGGGTTCAGGGTTCAGGGTTTAGGGTTTAGGGTTTAGGGTATAGGGTTTAGGGTTTAGGGTTTAAACTTTGAAGTGAAAGTCGTGTGCTCCCCAATTTATTACAAAAATTAGTTGAAATGCAGCGGCGGTTGTGCTGGATTGCTGCTGCTGCTGTTGCTGCTGCTGCAGTTTTTTCTGGTGCTACTGTTGCTGCTGCAGCTCATGCAGTTGCAGCAGCTGCGCTGCAGCTGCCGCCCGCGCGCATATTGCTGCTGCAGCAGATGCTGCAGAGACTAAAGTTGCTGCTGCTACTGCTGCTCCTCGTTGTGCTCCTGTTGCTGCTCCTGCTCCTGCTGCTCCTGCTGCTCCTGCTGCTGCTGCTGCTGCTGCTGCTGCTGCTGCATCGCCTGCTCTATCTCTTCCCTTAACTCGAGATCTGCTGCAGCAACTGCCTGCTGCAGCTGCTGAAGCTCAGGTGTCTCTTCATGTGTGTGGGGCCGCCGAAGGAGACAAGCAGCAGCTTGGCGGGCCAAGAAGTCTGAGCGCAGCAGCAGCAGCATCAGCTGCCGCTGCCGCTGCTGCTGCTGCTGCTGCTGCTCCTCTTCTTGCTCCTTCTGCTCCTCGTGCTGCCGCCACAGTTGGTGCCGCTGCTGCTGCTCCTTCCCACGTCCTTGCTGCTCCTCCTGCTGCGGCTGCTGCTCCTCGTGCTGCTGCTCCTCCTCGTTTTGCTGCTCCTCATACGGCGCCTGCTGCTGCTGCTGCTGCAGCTGCTTGAAGCCTTCCCTTATGGAAGACACTGCAGCAGCAAACTGCTGCAGCGCAGCAACAAGATTTCCTTCTTCTGCTTCAAGCAGCCCCAGCAGCGTCTGTTGCGTCATTTCAGCATCTGCAGGCAAACCCTAAACCCTAAACCTTGAACCCTAAACCCTAAACCCTGACCTAGCAGCAAGCAGCACAATTCAGAAGGTATATAAGAGGAGTGTTGCTCAAGGCCTCACAAATGCATCTCTAGGGTTTAGGGTTTGGCGTCTAGGGTTTAGGGTTTAGGGTTTAGCAGGCTGACCAATGTCTGCTGGAGTATTCATAAGCACGAGCGCCCGAGCTGTCTCAAGAGGTCGAAGCCACTGCTGCTGCTGCTGCTGCTGCTGCTCTTGGCGCTGCTCCTGGTGCTGCTGCAGCAGCGCAGCAGCAAGCCGCAGCCTGAGCCCCCCGTACCAGGTGCATGCAAGACCTGCTGCTGCAGCAGCTTCTCTGGGGGAGCTGCTTTCTGCTGCAGCAGGCGTGGGCGGTGCTGCTGCACCTTCTGCTGCTGCTGCGTCCGTCGCCGCTGCAGCAGCAGCAGCAGCAGCAGCAAACGGAGGAGGCGGCCAAAAGGAGTCCCGAAATATAATGCTGCTGTGGCTCGCCAACACATTTGCTGCTCGCAGTTCGCCCCGCATGAAGCAGCGGCAGCAAACTGCTGCTTGGCGGTTTTGCTGCAGCAGCAAAGAAGCAAGACAGAGGAATCCCCAGGGTTCAGCTCTGCTGGGGTTGAGTCGGTTTGCTGCTGCTGCTGCTTGCAGCGCCTGCTGCAGCAGCTGCTGCTCCTTCTCCCGCTGCTGCTGCTGCTGCCGCTGCTGCCGCTCTAGCTGCTGCTGCTCACGCTCCTCCCGCTCCTGCTGCTGCTGCTGCTCCTCCTCCTCCAGCAGCGCTGCAGCTCTGCACAAGCTGCTGAATGTTTGCTTCTGCAGCTGCTGCTGTTGCTGCTGCTGCTGCAGCAGCAGCTGCTGCTGCTGCTGCTGCTGGTGCAGCAGCAGCAAACATGCTGACAGACCCAGCCAGCCTTCAGCAGTCTCGCAGAGGGACAGCGACTTGGAAAAATATTCGCAGCCAATAGACCCCCGGCTGCGCAGCAGCAACAAACCCTAAACCCTAAACCCTAAACCCTAAACCCTAAACCCTAGTCCCGTGTGTACCTAGTGCTGCAGCGGCATCTCTCGGGCGCAAGGAGAGACAGCAAAAGATGCAAGGAGGCATTAAGTAAAACCCCAGACCCTAGGGTTTAGGATTTAGGGTTTTCGGTGTCTTCAGAATTCAGGTTTTAGGGTTTAGGCTGAGGTTCAGTGTCTAGGGTTTAGGGTTTAGGATTTAGGGTTTAGAGTTTTGGCTTTTAGGCGGCGCAGCCCCCAAGCTTCAAAGCTTGGGGCAGGAACTCCGGGGCTAGGGTTTTGCTTCTGGAACTGGTGAGTAGCTGCAACCACCTAGGGTTTAGGGTTTAGGGTTTAGGGTTTAGGGTTTAGGGTTTAGGTTTTAGGGTTTAGGGTTTAGGGTTTACTCGAGTTGAAAGGCGACTTGTCCGCAGCGGAGGTAAAGAGCAGCGTCTGTGGAGGGAAGAGAAGTTTTGAGACTTTTTTGAAATAAATAAAAAGCTTTGAGGGTTTGGTTTGCTTCTGCTGCTGCTGCTGCTGCTAAAGACAAAGAAAAGGGACATGTGGGGCCCCGCAGCAGCAGCGCAGCAGCAGCAGCAGCAGCCGCCCCCTCAGCTGTACGTACACCCAAACGCCAGCAGCAGCAGCAAACGCAGCAGCTCCAAACCCCACGAACAAAAAGAACGTAATTAAAAGATATTAAAAATGTATGAGAATATAATTTATAAATATTTAAAATTTAATTAAGAAAATAATTAAAAGATATTTAAACCGTAATTAAGAATATTCAAAATATAATTAAAAATATAATTAAAAAGATATCTAAAATTTTTTAAAGGTAAATAAAGATATAATTAAGAAGACGTTTAAAAGATAATTAAAAATATAATTAAAGGTGTAATTAAAAAGATATTTAAAAAGTGGTTTAAAAGTTAATTAAAGAATAATTGAGAAGATAATTAAAAGGATAATCAAAAAGATAAATAAAAATAGAATTAAACAAATAAATAAAAAGAGACAAAAGCAGATCAAAATAAAATGAAAAATAAAAAGAAATATAAAGAAATAAAGAAGAAATGAAAAAGAAATAAAAAAGAAATAAAAAAATAAAAACAAATAAAAACAAATAAAAAAGAAATAAAAATGAAATTTAAAAAATTAAAAAACTAAAAAAAAATGAAGAAAAGCAAAAGGAAAGAAAGGGGCACCAATGAAGACAAAGTGCTGCACCAGAAAAAAAAAATAGATAAATAAATAAATAGATGAACAAATAAATAAATAAATGCCAAGTTCCACGGCGCATTGGCAAACGGC
>NW_013542757.1:0-265 GCF_000499545.2 Eimeria tenella
CCCGGGGGGCCCCCGGGGGGCCCCCCGGAGTGCTGCAGCAGCAGCGCAACGGCCTGGGCGACGCCAGTTGCTGCAGCATAGTGCAGCGGCGTGCGGCCAACAGCATCAGCAGCAGCAGCAGAAGCTCCGCGCTGCAGACAGAGCTTTACTATATCCACTCGGCCCAGAAAGGAGGCCCTTAGGAGGGCACTTTGGACGTCGGGGCCCCTGAGGCCGGGGGGCGCGCGCACTGCTGCTGCTGCTGTTGCTGCTGCTTTTGCTGCTG
>NW_013542757.1:335-575 GCF_000499545.2 Eimeria tenella
ACACGCAGGCGAAGACGGAGGCGCCTTGCATGCGCCCTCGCTGCTCTCGCTCTCCGGGGCCCCACGCCCAAACGTTTCCTGCTGCTGCTGCTGCTGCTGCTGCTGCTGCTGCTGCTGCTGCTTTTGTTGTGGGGCGCTGGAGCTCACTTTGCCTTGGGGCCTCTTCCCCGCACCCGACAGCGGCGGCCACGCAGCGTCGTCGCTCTTTGCTGCTCGCTCCTGCTGCTGCTGCTGCTGCTG
>NW_013542757.1:641-917 GCF_000499545.2 Eimeria tenella
GAGTTCGTGGTCTGGGGCTGGCGGGGGCAGGCAGAAGCTGGGCTGCTGCAGCTGCTCCAGCTCCTGCAGCTGCCGCAGCTCCTTGGGTGCTGCAGCTGCTGCTGCTGCTGCAGCATCCGCAATCGCTGCAGCTTGCTGCAGCAGCTGCGGGGGAAAAGAGCCTTCATCCAGACACAAGTCTGCTGGAGGCCCAAAGTCCATATCGCCCACAGTCTCCACCTCTAGCTGCTGCTGCTGCTGCTGCTGCGTCGTCTCTGCCGGTGCTGCTGGTGCTGC
>NW_013542757.1:946-1654 GCF_000499545.2 Eimeria tenella
TTTATGTGGGGCTATTTATGTGGGACCATTTATATGGGGCTATTTATGTGGGGCTATTTATGTGGGGCTATTTATGTGAGACCATTTATATGGGGCCGTTTATTTGGGGCCATTTATGTGAGGCCATTTTTGTGGGGCTATTTATGTGGAGCTATTTATGTGGGGCCACTAATGTGGGGCCACTTATGTGGGGCCACTTATGTGGGGCCACTTATGTGGGGCTATTGATGTGGGGCCATTTATGTGGGGCTATTTATGTGCGGACAGTTATGTGGGGCTATTTATGTGGGGCTATT
This sequence comes from Eimeria tenella, assembly GCF_000499545.2. Classification (NCBI taxonomy): domain Eukaryota; phylum Apicomplexa; class Conoidasida; order Eucoccidiorida; family Eimeriidae; genus Eimeria; species Eimeria tenella. Next base: position 1,243 of record NW_013542757.1, read on the forward strand.
TATGTGGGGCTATTTATGTGGGGCCATTTATGTGGGGCCATTTATGTGGGGCTATTTAGTGGGGACTAGTGAGTAAGGGCTAGTTAGTGGGGGCTCGTAAGTAAGGGCTATTTGGCGGGGACTACTAAGGGCTAGTGTTAGTGATGACTAGCAATTGGGGGCTATTTAGTGGGGCTAGTAAGTGTGGGGCTATTTAGTGGGGCCAGTAAGTGTGGGGCTATTTAGTGGGGCCAGTAAGTGTTGGTTATTTAGTGGGGCTAGTAAGTGTGGGGCTAGGTAGTGGGACTAATTAGTTGGGGCTAGTTAGTGGGGCTAGCAATTGGGGATTATTAAGAAGGGACTAGTAAGGGCTAGTTAGTGGGGACTAGCAACTGGGGGCTATTTAGAAGCGGCTAGCAATTGGGGGCTATTT
>NW_013542758.1:0-340 GCF_000499545.2 Eimeria tenella
GGGGCCCCCGGGGGGCCCCCGGGGGCCCCCGGGGGCCCCTGAGATGCGGCGTTTTGGTAGAGAGCGGTGAAGTCCCCCAAGACGTCTTCTGGGGAGGCCCCGTCGACTCTGCGGGCGAAAAGGAGACAGCCGAATTTCGGGTTTTGCTGCAGGGCCCCCTGCAGGTCTGCTGCTGGCCGCTGCTGCTCTGCTGCCAGCAGCAGCTGCTGCAGCAGCTTGAGGCTCATCTTCTCGTTGTTCTCCAGCCGCACGCACCAGCAGCAAGCAGCCCACGCTGCCTGGTTGGCTGTCAGCAGCGGGGGGCCCCCGGGGGCCCCCGGGGGCCCCCAGGGGGGCCCCC
>NW_013542758.1:521-648 GCF_000499545.2 Eimeria tenella
CTGCTGCTGCCCGACGCGGAGTACGTCTTCGCCCTGCGGGGCCCCTTCCCCGCCCCCGCTGCTGCTGCTGCTGCTGCTGCAGCAGAGGGAGCTGCTGCTGCAGCAGCCGCGGGGGGGGGACCGGCCC
>NW_013542758.1:730-1101 GCF_000499545.2 Eimeria tenella
TGCTGCAGCAAGCTGCTGAGGAGCCCCTCTTCTGCTGCTGCTGCTGCTGCTGCTTCTTCTTCTTCTTCCAGTTCTTGTCTCTTTTGTTCTCGAAGTTCATGAACATCTCTTATGAAAAAAGAATCTGCTGAAGCTCCGTCGGAGACAGACTCGCTTTCGCTCGAAGCAGCAGCAGCAACGATGCCCAGACTCGACACAGACATCCTGCTGCTGCTGCTGCTGCTGCTGCGGGGGCTGCTGCTGCTGCGAGGGCTGCTGCGGCTGCTGAGGCTGCAGCTGTGCGTGCTGCTGTGGGCAGTAAGGTTGCGTGTGCTGTTGCAGCTCCTGCTGCGCGTGCTGCTGCTGCTGCGGCTGGGTTTTTTTTTTTCTCT
>NW_013542758.1:1114-1368 GCF_000499545.2 Eimeria tenella
TTTCCGCGTGGGCAGCGGCAGCGGGTGGGAGTTTAGGGTTTAGGGTTTAGGGTTTAGTGTTTAGGGTTTAGGGTTTAGGTTTTGGTCCTTGGGGTCTAGGGTCTAGGGTTTACGGTCTGCGATTTAGGGTTTAGGGTTCAGGGTTTGTACAAGGAATAGGCGCTTATCTTGTTGCTGCGCAGTTGGCTGTTCATTTCTGTTGCTGCTGCTCTTGCTCCTGCTGCTGTTGCTGCTGCCTTTGCTGCTGCTGCTGC
>NW_013542759.1:0-250 GCF_000499545.2 Eimeria tenella
GCTGCTGCTGCTGCTGCTGCTGCTCGTCTCCGCCGTCCATATGCAGCAGGTGAGCTGCTTGTTCCTCGGGAGTCTGCTGCTTGTAGTGGAGCTGCTGCTGCAGCAGGAGGAGCTGCTGCTGCTGCTGCTGCTGCTGCTGCTGCAGGGCCTCCTCGTCGCTTTCCTCATCCTCGCCTGCGACGATGGCTCCCTGTGAGCCGCCCGCAGCAGCAGCAGCAGCAGCTGCTGCTGCTGCGGGGGCCCCCCGGGG
>NW_013542759.1:365-652 GCF_000499545.2 Eimeria tenella
GCGGAGCGGGTGGCTGTACAGTCGGTGCTGTTGGCAGCAGAGGCCGCTGCGGTGTCTATACACCCCAAGTCCCCAAGGCCCCCGTAAAACAAGTCCAAGTCCAGGGGACTCAAAGGGCCCTTTCCAGAGTCTCTTTTTCCCATGAGAGTGGCAGCATTTTCTTGTCGAATGACATCGCTGGAGCAGATGGCCTGGAGGCCCCTCGCGGTGGGGCTTCCGGGGCCCCGGGGGCCCCCGGGGGGCCCCCCGGGGGCCCCCCGCGGCGCCCCCAGGGGGGCCCCAAGGGG
>NW_013542759.1:699-966 GCF_000499545.2 Eimeria tenella
CTCCCAGAGACAGAAAAGACTGCCGCAAAGCCTCCTCCTCCGTCAGGCACTGCCGCAGAGCCTCCTCAGAGTCTGCTGCAGCAAAAGGGGGCAGCGGGAGGGCCCCCGGGAGGGGCCCCCCAGTGTGGAAGGCCAGGTAGCTGGGCGGCCACACCCCCGCCGCCTCCCCCACGGGGATCGAACGATCCCAGCACCCCACAGCCCCCACCGCCCCAAGGGCCCCCCACGGGCCCTCGGGGCCCCCGGTGGCTCCGGGGGCCCCGGGGG
>NW_013542759.1:1050-1322 GCF_000499545.2 Eimeria tenella
GTCGAGGTACTGCTCGGCGAAGCCCCGGAGGCCCCCCTCTGCGTCGGCAGGGGCCCCGTCAGGTGCTGCTGCTGCTGCTGCTGCTGCTGTGAGGGCCCCGTAGAACCTGCCCAAGTCCCGGACTTCCTGGCTGGGGTCATAGAGGGCCAGCTGCAGCAGGAACTGCAGCAGTAAGTCGAGGCGGGGGAAGTGCTGCTGGCTCTGCTCGCGGGTGGGGGGCGGCACGAGGCGCCCCTGCTGCTGCTGCTGCTGCTGCTGCTGCTGCTGCTGCG
>NW_013542759.1:1378-1605 GCF_000499545.2 Eimeria tenella
CGTTGGCCCGGTGGAAGGCCCAGAGGCGCGTGGCCAGCAGCAGCAGCTGCAGCTTCACTTCTTCTGCTTCTTCTCGAAAACCCCTTATTAGCTGCCGCAGCGCATCTGCTGCTAGCCAAGAAAGCTGCTGGTGGTGGCGGCCCAGCAGCCAAATGACGGAGGCCCTTGCTGCAGCAGCAGTGCGGCGCTGCAGCTGCGCAGCGAGCTGCAGCACGAGCCGCGCCGCT
>NW_013542760.1:0-308 GCF_000499545.2 Eimeria tenella
GACACTTTATTGGGGTGTACGTACACCCCAGTCAGGTGGATGGACGCTTTATTGCGGTGTATGGACACCGGAATGCGGTGGACGGACGCTTTATTGCGGTGTATGTACACCCGAATGCGGTGGATGGACAGTTTATTGGGGTGTACGTACACCCCAGTGCGGTGGATGGACATCCCGTTGCGGCGTATGGACAGCCCATTGCGGTGTATGGACACCTGGTTGCGGTGTATAGACACCACAGTGCGGTGGGCGGACACCAGCCGCTGCTGCTGCTGCGCTGCTGCAGCAGCACACGGCAGCAGCACACG
>NW_013542760.1:342-919 GCF_000499545.2 Eimeria tenella
CGGCAGCAGCAGGCGGCAGCAGCAGACAGCAGCAGCAGACTGCAGCAGCGAACAGCAGCAGCAAACACCTTCAGTCAAAACTATTTTCTTTCCTACATGCAGGCCTTTTCCCCTGCAAGCCATCCCAGCCTCCCGCTGCAGCAGCAGCAGCAGCAGCAGCACAGGGCTGTTCAGCAGCGAGGGAAATCTTTTGTCTTTTTCGCGATTACCTCTCAGTTGCTTTTACTATAAAAGGCTTCTAACAAATTCAATTAATTAATTTTAAATTAATTTAAATTTAGTCAATTAGTTTTAAATTGAATTAATCAATTTAAAATTGCATTAATTAACTTTAATTAATTTTTAAATTAATTTTAAATTAATTAATTCTAAAAGCCAAACGAAACCCTTTATAGAACAAAAAGAAAATTACAAATAAAGAAAAAAATAAAAAGCAAATTTAAATTCAAAAAGAAAAAAGTGCAAAATAAAATGCCAGAAAAACTAACAAAAGAGTTTTAATTATTTCTTCTCCAGAATAATTCAGAACAAAACTTGGGGGCCCCCACGTGGGGGCCCCCCTCACAGCAAGGGGGGC
>NW_013542760.1:974-1326 GCF_000499545.2 Eimeria tenella
GCAAGGGGGCCCCCAGAGGGGCCCCCGTGGCACCAAGAGTACCCTTAGGGGGGCCCCCTTTTAGCAGCAAGGGGGGCCCCTTGCTGGGGCCCCTTTTAGCAGCAAAAAGGCCCGAAGGGGCCCCCCGTAGCAGCAGGGGGGCCCCCCGTAGCAGCAAGGGGGCCCCCATTGGGCGCCGTTGGGGGCCTCCTTAGCAGCAGGGGGGCCCCCAGCTGGGGCCCCCCAAGGGAGGCCCCCTTAGAGGCAGGGGGGCCCCCCGTGAAACAACGGAGGGGTGCCTTTCTTTTGCTGCTGCAGCAGCAGCAGCATGGCCGCAGGCCACAGGCTCCCTACGCCCTTGCTGCTGCTGCTG
>NW_013542761.1:0-322 GCF_000499545.2 Eimeria tenella
AAAAAAAGAAAAAAAAAGCGAAAAAGGGAAAAACGAAGAAAATGAAAAGCTGGATAAATGGAAATAAATAAATAAACAAAAAGAGTAAAAGATTTGAAGAAAAGTGGCGAAAAAAGGAGAAAAAAAGAAAGGGTTTGAGGGTTTTTTCAGGGTTTTTCGCGCGCGGTTTTGGGCCTTGCTGCCAGCCCCCTAGAGTGTCTCCTTTTGGGAGTTGCTGAAGCCTCTTCTCCTCTTCTTTGGGACTTTCAGCTGCAGCGCTGCATCCGTTCATTTGCTGCTGCTGCTGCTGCTGCTGCTGCTGCTGCTGCTGCTCCTGGCGGTG
>NW_013542761.1:377-975 GCF_000499545.2 Eimeria tenella
CCCGGGGGGCCCCCAGACCCCGCTGCAGCAGCAGCAGCACTCGACTGCAGCAGCAGCTGCTGCTGCTGCTTCCACCCTTTTGCTGCTGCAGCAGCAACAGCAACCACCACTGGCTGGACTTACCTCTGGGACATTCGCGCCAACGAAGCAGCAGCAGCAATCCAGGCCCACAGAGCCGCAGTCAACAAAGTTCTGTGAGGGTTTAGGGTTTAGGGTTTAGGGTTTAGGGTTTAGGGTTTGGGGGCTGGGGCCGGGGGCCGAGCTTCGCGGGGTGAAGGCTCACACCTCTCTGAGGGTTTAGGGCTTGCTCCCAGTGCTCCAGCCACCACGCTCTAGGGTTTAGGGTTTAGGGTTTAGGGTGTAGGGATTAGGGTTCAGGGTTTAGGGTTTAGGGTTTGCGTTGCAGGTTTCACCCCTCTGGAAACTACCTTTTCTCTTCTTCTAAAGATGGATTAGTTCGCATAATCGACTTGAGGACTCTTCGTTATTTGCAAACCCACAAACACATTTGGGGCCCCCGAGAGGGTGTGGGGGCCCCCACGGGGGCCCCTGGGGGCCCCCCTGGGGGCCCCCAGGGGGCCCCCGGGGGGCCCCCAGG
>NW_013542761.1:1050-1226 GCF_000499545.2 Eimeria tenella
AGCCAGCTTTGGGAACCCACAGCAATGGCCCTAAACCCTGTGCAGCCCCACTTATTTGCTGTTGGAGATAGTGGAGGAGTTTTAAGTATTTTTTCTTTGCTGCAGCCGGGGGGCCCCCTGGTGCGGCTGGACAGCAGCGGGGGGGGGGCCCACCTGGGGGCCCCCGTGGGGGGCCC
>NW_013542762.1:0-242 GCF_000499545.2 Eimeria tenella
GAGACCCAGGCCCTGCGGCAGTCAGCTTTGCTGCGGATTGAAAGGGGGGCCCACCGAGGGTTTGGGTGCCCCCTGGGGGCCCCCGAGAGGGCCATTCTTGCTGCAGCAGATGCAGCAGAAGCATTTCGAACTGCTGCAGCAGCAGCAGCTGTTGCTGCTGCTGCCAGCACAGCAAGGCCTGCAGCAACGGCACCACCGGCTGCTGCTGCTGCTGCCGCCACGCCAAGGCCTGCTGCAGCAGC
>NW_013542762.1:352-882 GCF_000499545.2 Eimeria tenella
GGGGCCCCCGACAGAAGTGCAGCAGCAGGGGGCCCCCTTGCCATGAATGACCCTAAACCCTTAAGACGCTCAGGGGGGCCCCTCAACAGGGGCCCCCTAGCAGCAACACCAGACACTGCAGCAACAGCAGCAACAAATACTTTTGGCTCCCCTGCGGATGTCGACGACAGCCTCCACGCAGCAACAGCAGCAGCAACGGCAGCAACAGCAGCAGCAGAGAGAGCTCTCCTCTCCCCGACAGCAGCAGCAGCAGCAGCAAACCAATTTGCCACCCCTGAAGGCGCCGCAGCTCCCCTGCTGCTGCGGCGGGAAGGCCCACTGGTAAAGCGTATGGATCCCACCAGCAGCAGCAGCAGCAGCAGCAGCAGCAGCAGGTTGTTTGGCGGAGACGGCGGCGCTGATGCTGCAGCAGCAGCACGCCAAGGCAGCCACTGGCGCCTCTGTGTGGACCCTTTGCCCACGGGGCTGCAGCACTCTGCAGAAAGCCTACAGCAGCAGCAGCAGCAGCAGCAGCAGCGGCAGGAGGAAGA
>NW_013542762.1:933-1172 GCF_000499545.2 Eimeria tenella
GGCCCCTTGGAGGGCTTCGGGGGCCCAGTGGGAGGCCCCCTGAAGGGCCCCCTGCAGAAGTCTGTGCTGCTGAAGCCGACGGAAAGGGCCCTTAACTGCTGGTCTGCTGCTGCTGCTGCTGCTGCTGCAGGCACCAGTAGGCCGCAGCAGCAGCAGCAGGAGAGCGAAAGCGCAGCTGTTGGGGGCCTGAAGACGCTGCGGAGCCCCCCGCTGCAGCAGCAGCTGCAGCCGCTGCAGCA
>NW_013542762.1:1226-1413 GCF_000499545.2 Eimeria tenella
GAGGAGCTGGGGTGTACGTACACCCGGAGACAGGGAGAGCTTCTGCATCGTGAATCTGCTGCGGATTCTTTTTTCCATAAAATCAATTAAATCCAAAACTGGAGAAAGGCAAACAGTGAAGATGTGGAGGCCCTGCGCGTGCTGCAGGTCGAAGAGGTTGTACAGCAGCTGCTGCTGCTGCTGCTGC
>NW_013542763.1:0-312 GCF_000499545.2 Eimeria tenella
CAGCAGGCCAAGAAAATTTATTCAATCCAGTTCTCGGAAACAAATTAGGGTTTCGAGGCTCGAGGGTTTCGCCTCAACCAACTGCTCTACAGATGGCGCACGCAAGGGTTTAGGGTTTAGGGTTTAGGGCTTGAGGACTGCAGCGCCAAGTGGCTCACTTCGGAGATCTTAGGGCTTAGGGTTTGCACCAGGCCTAGGGTTTAGGGTTTAGGGTTTAGGGTTTTCGCTTGCCTCCACAGATGTAAGTCACAGGCTCCAGCTGAGTGTTCGTATCGTCGATATCCATTTTCGGCGCTGCTGTTGCTGCTGCTG
>NW_013542763.1:349-640 GCF_000499545.2 Eimeria tenella
GCTGTTGCTGTTGCTCCTGCTGCTGCTGCTGTTGCTGCTCTTGTTTCTGCTGTTATTTCTGCAGCAACTGTTGCTTTTTATTTCGTTCAGATTTCTGCGACTGGCGTCGGTGCTTCTGCTGCTGCTGCTGCTGCTGCTGCTGCTGGTGCTGTAGCTGTTGCTGCTGCTGCTGCAGCGGGCTTCTTCTCCTGCTGCTCCCTCTGCTGCTTGTGTTCACTCACGTTACAGAAGCTCTTTAGTTTTTTGCAGCAAATAGCTTTTGCTATTTGCTGCTGCTGCTGCGGCTGCTGG
>NW_013542763.1:695-905 GCF_000499545.2 Eimeria tenella
AGCTGCATGCAGCGCTGCTGCTGCTGCCGAATATTAATCTAAAAGTGAAAAAAGAATAAAATAAAAAACAAAATTGGTCATTTAATTCAAAACAAATCAGATTGTACAATTATTTATATCGATTAAGGCGGCTGCAGCGCCAGCGCAGCCAGCGGGGGCCCCCCAGGGGCCTCTGCTGCTCGCTGCTGCTGCTGCTGCTGCTGCTCTTCT
>NW_013542763.1:934-1366 GCF_000499545.2 Eimeria tenella
TTCTGCTGCTGCTGCTCTTCTGCTGCTGCTTGAGAGAATTTAAAGTACAGTAATTCAACGGGAGGTGTCAGAAATGGCAGCACCAACGGCAGCTGTGACTGCAGCAGCAGCAGCAGCAGCAGCAGCGTCGGCCGCAGCAAGAGCACCAGTGCAGAGGGGGCCCTGCGCCCGCCAGCTGCACAGTGTTAGCCTGAATAAACTTTTGGGCTGTTCTGCTGCTGCAACAAGGCAAGGTGCTGCTGCTGCTGCTGCTGCTTGTGCACCTGCAGCAGTCAGGCCAGCAGCGGCACGGCTGAGCTCTCTTGCTGCTGCACCGGGTAAGCCTGCAGACAATGCGCTAAAAGCAGCAGCAGCAGCAGCAAAGGAGGCTATAGCAGCGACGGCAGCAGCAGCAGCAGCGCAGGAAGCTACGGCAGCAGGAGTAGTAGCAGC
>NW_013542763.1:1466-2046 GCF_000499545.2 Eimeria tenella
GCAGCAGCAGCAACAACAGCAGACAACGTGACGCTGGAAGATATAGGGGATGCCTTTGGCACAGTGAGGGGCCTTCTTGAGCAGCAGCAGCAGCAGCAGCAGCAGACACAGCAGCAGCAAGCGCGATGCAGCAGCAGTTCTTCAGGCCCGCAGCTGCAGCAAGAAGCAGTAGGGCTTTTGCATGCGCTGTCGGACGCATTAGCAGCAGCAGCAGCAACAACAACATCAGCAGCAGACTCCAAGGCAGCAGCGGCAGCAGCAGCAACGGCAGCAGATTCAGAGGTAGCAGCAACGGCGCAGCGAGCTGCTGCAGCAGAGTGGCAGCAAACGGAGTGCGCAGCCGTCGATCTGCTGCTGCGGGTCGCTTGCTGCGGCGTTCCTGCAGCGGCAGCAGCAGCGGCTTCTGCTGCTGCTGCTCCACAAGCTGCAGCAGCAAGTGCGGCAACGGCAGCAGCAGGGGCCTTCGAATCCAGCATGATTAGGGATGCGGAGGGCGTTGCTGCTGTGCTGCTGCTGCTGCAGCAGCTGCTGCACTCGCGCTGGCTGCCTAGTGCGAAGCTGCTGCCGCTGCTGCAGCGGC
>NW_013542763.1:2135-2294 GCF_000499545.2 Eimeria tenella
CACGTCCAGTTTCCTGCTGCTGCAGCTGCTGGCTGAAGCAGATGTGGGGCTGCTGCCGCAGCAGCAGTTCGACGCGCTCGTGCTGCTGCTGCTGCAGCACCTGGAGCCGTTCGCCAGCAGCAGCAGCAGCAACAGCAGCGGCAGCCTAAGTTGCTGCTG
>NW_013542763.1:2457-2777 GCF_000499545.2 Eimeria tenella
GCAGCAGAGAGCCAACTTTTTGCTGCAGCGGCTGCTGCAGCTGTCGAAAGACTGCGCCCAGAGCCCAGCGGGTAAACCCCATACCCTAAACCCTAAACCCTACCTCTGCGTTTCACTCTTGATCCTAAACCCTAAACCCTAGGGTTTTGTAGGCCATCGCGGGCTCACAGCTGCGAACGCGAGGGTTTCGACTCAAAATTAGGGTTTAGGGTTTAGAGTTTGCTGCAGACATGGAGTGTCTTCAGTGGTCGCTGGCGCTGCTGCAGCTCGGGGGGGGGCCCTCGTGGCTGCTGCCAGAAGCAGCAGCAGCAGCAGCAGCA
>NW_013542763.1:2822-3279 GCF_000499545.2 Eimeria tenella
AAAGGAGAAGCCACTGCAGCAGTTCCTTCGGTCGCTAGACCAGCAGCAGCAGCAGGAAGCAGCAGAAAACACGCAGCAGCACCCGCTAGATAAGGAACACCTAGACGCCATCGTCAGCCAAACCCTAAACCGTAAACCCTAAACCCTTTCTCTGGTGCTGCCATGCCTAAACCCTACGCCTGCAAGTTAGGGTTTAGGGTTTAGGGTTTAGGGTTTGGGGTTTACTGCAGGTAGCGGCGCTGCGCCTTGACGGCCCCAGAAGCTTCTCCCAGCAAACCCTCCGTAAACCCTAAACCCTAAACCCTAAACCCTAGCCCTGTAGCTTGAGGCCGGACTTGGGTTTGCTGCTTCCCAACTAATGTGATCTGGACTGCTAGGGTTTAGGGTTTGTGGTTTACAGAAGCTTCTCCCAGCAAACCCTCCGTAAACCCTAAACCCTAAACCCTAAACCCTAGCC
>NW_013542764.1:0-836 GCF_000499545.2 Eimeria tenella
CCAGCAGCAGCAGCAGCAGCAGCAGCAGCTAGCCACGGCCGCTAGCCACAGAGGAGGCGCGGGCTTTGCCAGACGCAGCCGAGTCTGCTGCTGCAGCAGCAACCGCTGCTGCTGCTATTGTTGCTGCTGGTGCTGCTGATGCTGCTGCTCGTCAGCATAGCCACTGGCGATGCCGTGCCTCCCTTGAAGGATTTGCGGCTGCTGCTGCTGCTGCTGCTGCTCTGCATCTTCTTCTCTTTTGTAAAGCACTCCTCTGTAGCTTCTTTGGCTTTGCTGCAGCAGTGACTCCATAGAAAACGCGGAGACAAGAGCCCTGCTGCTGCTGCTGCTGTCTAGGGCGAGTGCAGCAGCGTCATCAGGTTGCTGCTGCTGCTGCTGCTGCTCCAGCTGCTGCTCCTGCTGCTCAAGCTGCTGCAGCAGCAGCAGCAACTCCTCGCTCTCCACGAGCCTGTGGGGTGAGGGCCTCGCAATGCCCAAACCTGTGAGAATGTCTATGGGCAGCAGCAGGGGGCCCCCGTAGCCGATTTGCTTCTGCTGCTGCTGCAGCAGCAAGCAGCAGCCTGTGCAGCCCAGCACACAGAAGCCCAGGGCTTCCCTGTAGTTCAGCAGCTTTGCTGCAGTTACATCACCTACAGCAACAGATATGTACGCCTGCTGCAGCTGCTGTAGCAGCTGCTGCTGCTGCTGTGGGTCTCTTAGGTCTTCCTCCTCATCTTCGCTGCTGCTGCTGCTGCTGCTGCTGCTGCTATCCTGCTCGTCTTCTGCAGCTGCAGCAGCTGCTGCAGCTGCCAGCCGCCGAGTTATTAGCCGCAGCAGCAGCCGCCGCAACCGCAGCG
>NW_013542764.1:864-1092 GCF_000499545.2 Eimeria tenella
GGAGCAGGTCTGCTGCCCCACCAGCAGCATCATCACTTGATTTGCTGCAGTAAGGCCTGCTGCTGCTGCTGCTGCTGCTGCGCGGCTTGCTGCACCCAGTTTTGCTGCTGCAGCAAAACTGCGCCCGAGCTGCACAGACACTCGGGGCCCTTCATCCACCAACAGGTCCCCGTACCAGTCGCTGTCCCTGCTGCTGCAGCTGCTGCAGCTGCTGCTGCAGCAGCTGCA
>NW_013542764.1:1192-1352 GCF_000499545.2 Eimeria tenella
GGGTTCTCCTGGGCTCCCCTGACGGCCCCAAACCTTCATCCAAGGCACCTGGACACTGCTGCTGCTTCTGCTGCTGCTGCTGCTGCTGCGAGAGCAGGGAAGGGTCTATAGAGAAGACGCTGCAGCTGCTGCCGTGGCGCAGCAGCAGCCGCAGAAGCAG
>NW_013542764.1:1389-1551 GCF_000499545.2 Eimeria tenella
TGTCTGTTCATCCACATGCGCCACACGGGGCCTTGATGCTGCTTACTGCAGCAGCAGTAACAGCAGAACGCTTTGCAGCAGCAGCAGCAACAGCAGAAACTTGGGGAGTACCGACACTACGGACAGCAGCAGCAGCACAGCAGCAACTGCAGCAGCAGCAGC
>NW_013542764.1:1651-1929 GCF_000499545.2 Eimeria tenella
TATATCCACAACTGCAGCAGAAAGCCTTCGCTGCTGCTGCAGCAGCTTCTCGTACACACACCCACTGCTCCCTTCTTCCTGCTGCTGCTGCTGCTGCTGCTGCTGCGTATCCCCCAACGGGCCAAGGTAGACCACAGTGACAGAAGCAGCATTTAAGAGCTGCGGCAAAGTCGTTGGGTCCTGCAGCTTGACTGCATGTTGCTTCCTGTGCCTCCTTTGATTCCTCTGCTGCTGCTGCAACAGGAGCTGCTGCAGCTCCAGCTGCTGCTGCTGCTGCT
>NW_013542764.1:1971-2128 GCF_000499545.2 Eimeria tenella
CGGCACTGGGGAGAGGCCTATGGCCCCGTCTTCTGCCCGTCGTTTTGCTTCAAATAAAACTCTGCCGCAGACGCGCACAAACTGCTGCGCCTTCATGGTTTCTAGCTGCCGAGATCCTCCACTTGCTGCTGCTGCTGCTGCTGCTGCTGCTGCTGGG
>NW_013542765.1:0-376 GCF_000499545.2 Eimeria tenella
CAGCGGCGCGACAAAGAGCAGCAAATGCTGCAGCAGCAGCGCAACAAGGAGCAGCAGATGCTGCAGCAGCAGCAGCTGACCAACAGTGCCGTCGAAAACCCCAAAGAAAGCAGCATCATTGCGGCCGGGAATCAGCGCAGGGCAAACAGTAAAGCGATCTTCTTGGTGCTTCCGCCCCCCTGCAGCAGCAGCAGCAGCAAGTGTGCAGCAGCAGCAGCAGAGTGTGCAGCAGCAGCAGCAAAGGCGCTCCCGGCACGGCTGCAGCAGCGGGGAAAGCAGCAGTAGCTAGCGTCGAAGCAGCAACCGCAGCAGCAACGAACGCCAGAGGCAAGGCCACGTTTCAGAGCAGCAGCAGCAGCAGCAGCAGCAGCAGCAA
>NW_013542765.1:485-1178 GCF_000499545.2 Eimeria tenella
CTCTGCTGCTGCTGCTGCTGCTGCATTTGTTGTTGCCGCAGGGTGTGCCATCTCTGTACAAGGACGCTGCAGCAGCGGCGGCTGCTGCTGCTGCTGGGGTCGCCAAAGTGCTGCTGCTGCAGCTGCGCTACCTGACGGCCAAGAGCTGCTGCTGCTGCAGCACACAAACAGAAATAATGAGATTGCTGCTGTGGCTGCCCGCTGCAGCAGCATCGGCGAAAGCTTTCCTGCTGCGTTGCACTGCAGCAGCAGCAACTGCTGCAGGGGAAACAGGTTGCTGCTGCGCCTGGCACGAAGAGCAAAGGGGGCTGCTGCTGCTGCTGCTGCTGCCACCGCTGCTGCTGATGGTGCTGTTGCTGCAACACCCCACGCCCGCTGCTGCTGCAGACACGGAAGAAGCACCAATTCAATTTTGCTGCTGCGTCACTGCCGCAGACGCAGCAACAACACGGCAGAGTGCTGCAGCAGCAGCAGACGGAGCATGCAAAGGCTCAAGCCGGTGTCAGCAGCAGGAGCAGCAGCAGCGGCAGAAGCAGCAGAAGCAGCAGCAGCAACACACCTGGAGAAGCTGCGTTTGCCCCTGCTGCTGTTTGCTGTAGAGATCCGACTTGCAGTGGAGATTTTCGGTGCAGCCGTAGTTGCTGTTGGCAGCAGCAGCAGCAGCAACAGCAGCACCGCAGCGGCAGCAGCAGC
>NW_013542766.1:0-1027 GCF_000499545.2 Eimeria tenella
CTGCGGAGTGAAGATTCCTGGCAGCTGGAGACAACAGGAGACTGCCTGGGCTTCAAAGACTCATTCCCTTTAGGTCGTGTGTCGCGAAGGAGTGCAGTGTTTGGCTGTGAACTGACGCTCGCGCAGGAAGTGGGTGCGGGGTTGCGGCGAGCCAGCTGTGGGTTGCAAGAGCAGGGAGGAGCTTCTTTTGCATGGCGCGTCATGCGACGTGATTGGCGATTCGCGTTTTGTGGCTGCGGATTATAGCGAAACACGTGCGGTGGTTTGTTGCGCAGGACGTGACGGCACGAGTGTGAGAGGGGTTTTGCAGGAGGCGGGCCTGGGTGTAGCAGGTCGTGCAGCTGTTTTCAGCGGGGACGGAGTCCAGGTGTTGGCATTGCAGCGTTCTGTAGGTGTGCGAAGGCGTCCTTGCTGTGTCGGTAGCGTCGCAGTAGTGGTCTGCGGAGTGAAGATTCCTCGCACCTGGAGACAGCAGGAGACTGTCTGGGCTTCAAAGACTCATTTCCTTTAGGTAGTGTGTCGCGAAGGAGTGCAGTGTTTGGCTGTGAACTGACGCTCGCGCAGGAAGTGGGTGCGGGGTTGCGGCAAGCCAGCTGTGGGTTGCAAGAGCAGGGAGGAGCTTCTTTTGCATGGCGCGTCATGCGACGTGATTGGCGATTCGCGTTTTGTGGCTGCGGATTATAGCGAAACACGTGCGGTGGTTTGTTGCGCAGGACGTGACGGCACGAGTGTGAGAGGGGTTTTGCAGGAGGCGGGCCTGGGTGTGGCAGGTCGTGCAGCTGTTTTCAGCGGGGACGGAGTCCAGGTGTTGGCCTTGCAGCGTTCTGTAGGTGTGCGAAGGCGTCCTTGCTGTGTCGGTAGCGTCGCAGTAGTGGTCTGCGGAGTGAAGATTCCTCGCACCTGGAGACAGCAGGAGACTGTCTGGGCTTCAAAGACTCATTTCCTTTACGTAGTGTGTCGCGAAGGAGTGCAGTGTTTGGCTGTGAACTGACGCTCGCGCAGGAAGTGGGTGCGGGGTTGCGGCAAG
>NW_013542766.1:1127-2032 GCF_000499545.2 Eimeria tenella
GTGGGTGCGGGGTTGCGGCGAGCCAGCTGTGGGTTGCAAGAGCAGGGAGGAGCTTCTTTTGCATGGCGCGTCATGCGACGTGATTGGCGATTCGCGTTTTGTGGCTGCGGATTATAGCGAAACACGTGCGGTGGTTTGTTGCGCAGGACGTGACGGCACGAGTGTGAGAGGGGTTTTGCAGGAGGCGGGCCTGGGTGTAGCAGGTCGTGCAGCTGTTTTCAGCGGGGACGGAGTCCAGGTGTTGGCATTGCAGCGTTCTGTAGGTGTGCGAAGGCGTCCTTGCTGTGTCGGTAGCGTCGCAGTAGTGGTCTGCGGAGTGAAGATTCCTCGCAGCTGGAGACAACAGGAGACTGTCTGGGCTTCAAAGACTCATTCCCTTTAGGTCGTGTGTCGCGAAGGAGTGCAGTGTTTGGCTGTGAACTGACGCTCGCGCAGGAAGTGGGTGCGGGGTTGCGGCAAGCCAGCTGTGGGTTGCAAGAGCAGGGAGGAGCTTCTTTTGCATGGTGCGTCGTGCGACGTGATTGGCGATTCGTGTTGTGTGGCTGCGGATTATAGCGAAACACGTGCGGTAGTTTGTTGCGCAGGACGTGACGGCATGAGTGTGAGAGGGGTTTTGCAGGAGGCGGGCCTGGGTGTGGCAGGTCGTGCAGCTGTTTTCAGCGGGGACAGAGTCCAGGTGTTGGCATTGCAGCGTTCTGTAGGTGTGCGAAGGCGTCCTTGCTGTGTCGGTAGCGTCGCAGTAGTGGTCTGCGGAGTGAAGATTCCTCGCACCTGGAGACAGCAGGAGACTGTCTGGGCTTCAAAGACTCATTTCCTTTAGGTAGTGTGTCGCGAAGGAGTGCAGTGTTTGGCTGTGAACTGACGCTCGCGCAGGAAGTGGGTGCGGGATTGCGGCAAGCCAGCTG
>NW_013542766.1:2132-11507 GCF_000499545.2 Eimeria tenella
TTTTGCATGGTGCGTCGTGCGGGGAGAATGACGATTCGTGTTGTGCGGCTGCGGATTATAGCGAAACACGTGCGGTAGTTTGTTGCGCAGGACGTGACGGCACGAGTGTGAGAGGGGTTTTGCAGGAGGCGGGCCTGGGTGTAGCAGGTCGTGCAGCTGTTTTCAGCGGGGACGGAGTCCAGGTGTTGGCATTGCAGCGTTCTGTAGGTGTGCGAAGGCGTCCTTGCTGTGTCGGTAGCGTCGCAGTAGTGGTCTGCGGAGTGAAGATTCCTCGCACCTGGAGACAGCAGGAGACTGTCTGGGCTTCAAAGACTCATTTCCTTTAGGTAGTGTGTCGCGAAGGAGTGCAGTGTTTGGCTGTGAACTGACGCTCGCGCAGGAAGTGGGTGCGGGATTGCGGCGAGCCAGCTGTGGGTTGCAAGAGCAGGGAGGAGCTTCTTTTGCATGGTGCGTCGTGCGACGTGATTGGCGATTCGTGTTGTGTGGCTGCGGATTATAGCGAAACACGTGCGGTGGTTTGTTGCGCAGGACGTGACGACACGAGTGTGAGAGGGGTTTTGCAGGAGGCGGGCCTGGGTGTAGCAGGTCGTGCAGCTGTTTTCAGCGGGGACGGAGTCCAGGTGTTGGCATTGCAGCGTTCTGTAGGTGTGCGAAGGCGTCCTTGCTGTGTCGGTAGCGTCGCAGTAGTGGTCTGCGGAGTGAAGATTCCTCGCACCTGGAGACAGCAGGAGACTGTCTGGGCTTCAAAGACTCATTTCCTTTAGGTAGTGTGTCGCGAAGGAGTGCAGTGTTTGGCTGTGAACTGACGCTCGCGCAGGAAGTGGGTGCGGGGTTGCGGCAAGCCAGCTGTGGGTTGCAAGAGCAGGGAGGAGCTTCTTTTGCATGGTGCGTCGTGCGACGTGATTGGCGATTCGTGTTGTGCGGCTGCGGATTATAGCGAAACACGTGCGGTGGTTTGTTGCGCAGGACGTGACGGCACGAGTGTGAGAGGGGTTTTGCAGGAGGCGGGCCTGGGTGTAGCAGGTCGTGCAGCTGTTTTCAGCGGGGACGGAGTCCAGGTGTTGGCATTGCAGCGTTCTGTAGGTGTGCGAAGGCGTCCTTGCTGTGTCGGTAGCGTCGCAGTAGTGGTCTGCGGAGTGAAGATTCCTCGCAGCTGGAGACAACAGGAGACTGTCTGGGCTTCAAAGACTCATTCCCTTTAGGTCGTGTGTCGCGAAGGAGTGCAGTGTTTGGCTGTGAACTGACACGCGCGCAGGAAGTGGGTGCGGGGTTGCGGCAAGCCAGCTGTGGGTTGCAAGAGCAGGGAGGAGCTTCTTTTGCATGGTGCGTCGTGCGACGTGATTGGCGATTCGTGTTGTGTGGCTGCGGATTATAGCGAAACACGTGCGGTAGTTTGTTGCGCAGGACGCGACGGCACGAGTGTGAGAGGGGTTTTGCAGGAGGCGGGCCTGGGTGTGGCAGGTCGTGCAGCTGTTTTCAGCGGGGACGGAGTCCAGGTGTTGGCATTGCAGCGTTCTGTAGGTGTGCGAAGGCGTCCTTGCTGTGTCGGTAGCGTCGCAGTAGTGGTCTGCGGAGTGAAGATTCCTCGCACCTGGAGACAGCAGGAGACTGTCTGGGCTTCAAAGACTCATTTCCTTTAGGTAGTGTGTCGCGAAGGAGTGCAGTGTTTGGCTGTGAACTGACGCTCGCGCAGGAAGTGGGTGCGGGGTTGCGGCAAGCCAGCTGTGGGTTGCAAGAGCAGGGAGGAGCTTCTTTTGCATGGTGCGTCGTGCGAGGAGATTCACGATTCGTGTTGTGTGGCTGCGGATTATAGCGAAACACGTGCGGTAGTTTGTTGCGCAGGACGCGACGGCACGAGTGTGAGACGGGTTTTGCAGGAGGCAGGCCTGGGTGTAGCAGGTCGTGCAGCTGCTTTCAGCGGGGACGGAGTCCAGGTGTTGGCATTGCAGCGTTCTGTAGGTGTGCGAAGGCGTCCTTGCTGTGTCGGTAGCGTCGCAGTAGTGGTCTGCGGAGTGAAGATTCCTCGCACCTGGAGACAGCAGGAGACTGTCTGGGCTTCAAAGACTCATTTCCTTTAGGTAGTGTGTCGCGAAGGAGTGCAGTGTTTGGCTGTGAACTGACGCTCGCGCAGGAAGTGGGTGCGGGGTTGCGGCAAGCCAGCTGTGGGTTGCAAGAGCAGGGAGGAGCTTCTTTTGCATGGTGCGTCGTGCGAGGAGATTCACGATTCGTGTTATGTGGCTGCGGATTATAGCGAAACACGTGCGGTAGTTTGTTGCGCAGGACGCGACGGCACGAGTGTGAGAGGGGTTTTGCAGGAGGCGGGCCTGGGTGTGGCAGGTCGTGCAGCTGTTTTCAGCGGGGACGGAGCCCAGGTGTTGGCATTGCAGCGTTCTGTAGGTGTGCGAAGGCGTCCTTGCTGTGTCGGTAGCGTCGCAGTAGTGGTCTGCGGAGTGAAGATTCTTCGCACCTGGAGACAGCAGGAGACTGTCTGGGCTTCAAAGACTCATTTCCTTTAGGTAGTGTGTCGCGAAGGAGTGCAGTGTTTGGCTGTGAACTGACGCTCGCGCAGGAAGTGGGTGCGGGGTTGCGGCAAGCCAGCTGTGGGTTGCAAGAGCAGGGAGGAGCTTCTTTTGCATGGTGCGTCGTGCGGGGAGATTGACGATTCGTGTTGTGTGGCTGCGGATTATAGCGAAACACGTGCGGTAGTTTGTTGCGCAGGACGCGACGGCACGAGTGTGAGAGGGGTTTTGCAGGAGGCAGGCCTGGGTGTAGCAGGTCGTGCAGCTGCTTTCAGCGGGGACGGAGTCCAGGTGTTGGCATTGCAGCGTTCTGTAGGTGTGCGAAGGCGTCCTTGCTGTGTCGGTAGCGTCGCAGTAGTGGTCTGCGGAGTGAAGATTCCTCGCACCTGGAGACAGCAGGAGACTGTCTGGGCTTCAAAGACTCATTTCCTTTAGGTCGTGTGTCGCGAAGGAGTGCAGTGTTTGGCTGTGAACTGACACGCGCGCAGGAAGTGGGTGCGGGGTTGCGGCAAGCCAGCTGTGGGTTGCAAGAGCAGGGAGGAGCTTCTTTTGCATGGTGCGTCGTGCGACGTGATTGGCGATTCGTGTTGTGCGGCTGCGGATTATAGCGAAACACGTGCAGTAGTTTGTTGCGCAGGACGCAACGGCACGAGTGTGAGAGGGGTTTTGCAGGAGGCGGGCCTGGGTGTAGCAGGGCGTGCAGCTGTTTTCAGCGGGGACGGAGTCCAGGTGTTGGCCTTGCAGCGTTCTGTAGGTGTGCGAAGGCGTCCTTGCTGTGTCGGTAGCGTCGCAGTAGTGGTCTGCGGAGTGAAGATTCCTCGCACCTGGAGACAGCAGGAGACTGTCTGGGCTTCAAAGACTCATTTCCTTTAGGTAGTGTGTCGCGAAGGAGTGCAGTGTTTGGCTGTGAACTGACGCTCGCGCAGGAAGTGGGTGCGGGGTTGCGGCAAGCCAGCTGTGGGTTGCAAGAGCAGGGAGGAGCTTCTTTTGCATGGTGCGTCGTGCGGGGAGATTGACGATTCGTGTTGTGTGGCTGCGGATTATAGCGAAACACGTGCGGTAGTTTGTTGCGCAGGACGCGACGGCACGAGTGTGAGAGGGGTTTTGCAGGAGGCAGGCCTGGGTGTAGCAGGTCGTGCAGCTGCTTTCAGCGGGGACGGAGTCCAGGTGTTGGCATTGCAGCGTTCTGTAGGTATGCGAAGGCGTCCTTGCTGTGTCGGTAGCGTCGCAGTAGTGGTCTGCGGAGTGAAGATTCTTCGCACCTGGAGACAGCAGGAGACTGTCTGGGCTTCAAAGACTCATTTCCTTTAGGTAGTGTGTCGCGAAGGAGTGCAGTGTTTGGCTGTGAACTGACGCTCGCGCAGGAAGTGGGTGCGGGGTTGCGGCAAGCCAGCTGTGGGTTGCAAGAGCAGGGAGGAGCCTCTTTTGCATGGTGCGTCGTGCGAGGAGATTCACGATTCGTGTTGTGTGGCTGCGGATTATAGCGAAACACGTGCGGTAGTTTGTTGCGCAGGACGTGACGGCACGAGTGTGAGAGGGGTTTTGCAGGAGGCGGGCCTGGGTGTAGCAGGTCGTGCAGCTGTTTTCAGCGGGGACGGAGTCCAGGTGTTGGCATTGCAGCGTTCTGTAGGTGTGCGAAGGCGTCCTTGCTGTGTCGGTAGCGTCGCAGTAGTGGTCTGCGGAGTGAAGATTCCTCGCACCTGGAGACAGCAGGAGACTGTCTGGGCTTCAAAGACTCATTTCCTTTAGGTAGTGTGTCGCGAAGGAGTGCAGTGTTTGGCTGTGAACTGACGCTCGCGCAGGAAGTGGGTGCGGGGTTGCGGCAAGCCAGCTGTGGGTTGCAAGAGCAGGGAGGAGCTTCTTTTGCATGGTGCGTCGTGCGACGTGATTGGCGATTCGTGTTGTGTGGCTGCGGATTATAGCGAAACACGTGCGGTAGTTTGTTGCGCAGGACGTGACGGCACGAGTGTGAGAGGGGTTTTGCAGGAGGCGGGCCTGGGTGTGGCAGGTCGTGCAGCTGTTTTCAGCGGGGACGGAGTCCAGGTGTTGGCATTGCAGCGTTCTGTAGGTGTGCGAAGGCGTCCTTGTTGTGTCGGTAGCGTCGCAGTAGTGGTCTGCGGAGTGAAGATTCCTCGCACCTGGAGACAGCAGGAGACTGTCTGGGCTTCAAAGACTCATTTCCTTTAGGTAGTGTGTCGCGAAGGAGTGCAGTGTTTGGCTGTGAACTGACGCTCGCGCAGGAAGTGGGTGCGGGGTTGCGGCAAGCCAGCTGTGGGTTGCAAGAGCAGGGAGGAGCTTCTTTTGCATGGTGCGTCGTGCGACGTGATTGGCGATTCGTGTTGTGCGGCTGCGGATTATAGCGAAACACGTGCAGTAGTTTGTTGCGCAGGACGCAACGGCACGAGTGTGAGAGGGGTTTTGCAGGAGGCGGGCCTGGGTGTAGCAGGGCGTGCAGCTGTTTTCAGCGGGGACGGAGTCCAGGTGTTGGCATTGCAGCGTTCTGTAGGTGTGCGAAGGCGTCCTTGCTGTGTCGGTAGCGTCGCAGTAGTGGTCTGCGGAGTGAAGATTCCTCGCACCTGGAGACAGCAGGAGACTGTCTGGGCTTCAAAGACTCATTTCCTTTAGGTAGTGTGTCGCGAAGGAGTGCAGTGTTTGGCTGTGAACTGACGCTCGCGCAGGAAGTGGGTGCGGGGTTGCGGCAAGCCAGCTGTGGGTTGCAAGAGCAGGGAGGAGCTTCTTTTGCATGGTGCGTCGTGCGAGGAGATTGACGATTCGTGTTATGTGGCTGCGGATTATAGCGAAACACGTGCGGTAGTTTGTTGCGCAGGACGCGACGGCACGAGTGTGAGAGGGGTTTTGCAGGAGGCGGGCCTGGGTGTGGCAGGTCGTGCAGCTGTTTTCAGCGGGGACGGAGTCCAGGTGTTGGCATTGCAGCGTTCTGTAGGTGTGCGAAGGCGTCCTTGCTGTGTCGGTAGCGTCGCAGTAGTGGTCTGCGGAGTGAAGATTCCTCGCACCTGGAGACAGCAGGAGACTGTCTGGGCTTCAAAGACTCATTTCCTTTAGGTAGTGTGTTGCGAAGGAGTGCAGTGTTTGGCTGTGAACTGACGCTCGCGCAGGAAGTGGGTGCGGGATTGCGGCGAGCCAGCTGTGGGTTGCAAGAGCAGGGAGGAGCTTCTTTTGCATGGTGCGTCGTGCGACGTGATTGGCGATTCGTGTTGTGCGGCTGCGGATTATAGCGAAACACGTGCAGTAGTTTGTTGCGCAGGACGCAACGGCACGAGTGTGAGAGGGGTTTTGCAGGAGGCGGGCCTGGGTGTAGCAGGGCGTGCAGCTGTTTTCAGCGGGGACGGAGTCCAGGTGTTGGCATTGCAGCGTTCTGTAGGTGTGCGAAGGCGTCCTTGCTGTGTCGGTAGCGTCGCAGTAGTGGTCTGCGGAGTGAAGATTCCTCGCACCTGGAGACAGCAGGAGACTGTCTGGGCTTCAAAGACTCATTTCCTTTAGGTAGTGTGTCGCGAAGGAGTGCAGTGTTTGGCTGTGAACTGACGCTCGCGCAGGAAGTGGGTGCGGGGTTGCGGCAAGCCAGCTGTGGGTTGCAAGAGCAGGGAGGAGCTTCTTTTGCATGGCGCGTCATGCGACGTGATTGGCGATTCGCGTTTTGTGGCTGCGGATTATAGCGAAACACGTGCGGTGGTTTGTTGCGCAGGACGTGACGGCACGAGTGTGAGAGGGGTTTTGCAGGAGGCGGGCCTGGGTGTGGCAGGTCGTGCAGCTGTTTTCAGCGGGGACGGAGTCCAGGTGTTGGCCTTGCAGCGTTCTGTAGGTGTGCGAAGGCGTCCTTGCTGTGTCGGTAGCGTCGCAGTAGTGGTCTGCGGAGTGAAGATTCCTCGCACCTGGAGACAGCAGGAGACTGTCTGGGCTTCAAAGACTCATTTCCTTTAGGTAGTGTGTCGCGAAGGAGTGCAGTGTTTGGCTGTGAACTGACGCTCGCGCAGGAAGTGGGTGCGGGGTTGCGGCAAGCCAGCTGTGGGTTGCAAGAGCAGGGAGGAGCTTCTTTTGCATGGTGCGTCGTGCGAGGAGATTGACGATTCGTGTTGTGTGGCTGCGGATTATAGCGAAACACGTGCGGTAGTTTGTTGCGCAGGACGCGACGGCACGAGTGTGAGAGGGGTTTTGCAGGAGGCGGGCCTGGGTGTAGCAGGTCGTGCAGCTGTTTTCAGCGGGGACGGAGTCCAGGTGTTGGCATTGCAGCGTTCTGTAGGTGTGCGAAGGCGTCCTTGCTGTGTCGGTAGCGTCGCAGTAGTGGTCTGCGGAGTGAAGATTCTTCGCACCTGGAGACAGCAGGAGACTGTCTGGGCTTCAAAGACTCATTTCCTTTAGGTAGTGTGTCGCGAAGGAGTGCAGTGTTTGGCTGTGAACTGACGCTCGCGCAGGAAGTGGGTGCGGGGTTGCGGCAAGCCAGCTGTGGGTTGCAAGAGCAGGGAGGAGCTTCTTTTGCATGGTGCGTCGTGCGAGGAGATTCACGATTCGTGTTATGTGGCTGCGGATTATAGCGAAACACGTGCGGTAGTTTGTTGCGCAGGACGCGACGGCACGAGTGTGAGAGGGGTTTTGCAGGAGGCGGGCCTGGGTGTAGCAGGTCGTGCAGCTGTTTTCAGCGGGGACGGAGTCCAGGTGTTGGCATTGCAGCGTTCTGTAGGTGTGCGAAGGCGTCCTTGCTGTGTCGGTAGCGTCGCAGTAGTGGTCTGCGGAGTGAAGATTCCTCGCAGCTGGAGACAGCAGGAGACTGTCTGGGCTTCAAAGACTCATTCCCTTTAGGTCGTGTGTCGCGAAGGAGTGCAGTGTTTGGCTGTGAACTGACACGCGCGCAGGAAGTGGGTGCGGGGTTGCGGCAAGCCAGCTGTGGGTTGCAAGAGCAGGGAGGAGCTTCTTTTGCATGGTGCGTCGTGCGACGTGATTGGCGATTCGTGTTGTGTGGCTGCGGATTATAGCGAAACACGTGCGGTAGTTTGTTGCGCAGGACGCGACGGCACGAGTGTGAGAGGGGTTTTGCAGGAGGCGGGCCTGGGTGTGGCAGGTCGTGCAGCTGTTTTCAGCGGGGACGGAGTCCAGGTGTTGGCATTGCAGCGTTCTGTAGGTGTGCGAAGGCGTCCTTGCTGTGTCGGTAGCGTCGCAGTAGTGGTCTGCGGAGTGAAGATTCCTCGCACCTGGAGACAGCAGGAGACTGTCTGGGCTTCAAAGACTCATTTCCTTTAGGTAGTGTGTCGCGAAGGAGTGCAGTGTTTGGCTGTGAACTGACGCTCGCGCAGGAAGTGGGTGCGGGGTTGCGGCAAGCCAGCTGTGGGTTGCAAGAGCAGGGAGGAGCTTCTTTTGCATGGTGCGTCGTGCGAGGAGATTCACGATTCGTGTTGTGTGGCTGCGGATTATAGCGAAACACGTGCGGTAGTTTGTTGCGCAGGACGCGACGGCACGAGTGTGAGAGGGGTTTTGCAGGAGGCGGGCCTGGGTGTGGCAGGTCGTGCAGCTGCTTTCAGCGGGGACGGAGTCCAGGTGTTGGCCTTGCAGCGTTCTGTAGGTATGCGAAGGCGTCCTTGCTGTGTCGGTAGCGTCGCAGTAGTGGTCTGCGAATTGAAGATTCTTCGCACCTGGAGACAGCAGGAGACTGTCTGGGCTTCAAAGACTCATTTCCTTTAGGTAGTGTGTCGCGAAGGAGTGCAGTGTTTGGCTGTGAACTGACGCTCGCGCAGGAAGTGGGTGCGGGGTTGCGGCAAGCCAGCTGTGGGTTGCAAGAGCAGGGAGGAGCTTCTTTTGCATGGTGCGTCGTGCGAGGAGATTCACGATTCGTGTTATGTGGCTGCGGATTATAGCGAAACACGTGCGGTAGTTTGTTGCGCAGGACGCGACGGCACGAGTGTGAGAGGGGTTTTGCAGGAGGCGGGCCTGGGTGTAGCAGGTCGTGCAGCTGTTTTCAGCGGGGACGGAGTCCAGGTGTTGGCATTGCAGCGTTCTGTAGGTGTGCGAAGGCGTCCTTGCTGTGTCGGTAGCGTCGCAGTAGTGGTCTGCGGAGTGAAGATTCCTCGCAGCTGGAGACAGCAGGAGACTGTCTGGGCTTCAAAGACTCATTCCCTTTAGGTCGTGTGTCGCGAAGGAGTGCAGTGTTTGGCTGTGAACTGACACGCGCGCAGGAAGTGGGTGCGGGGTTGCGGCAAGCCAGCGTGGGTTGCAAGAGCAGGGAGGAGCTTCTTTTGCATGGTGCGTCGTGCGACGTGATTGGCGATTCGTGTTGTGCGGCTGCGGATTATAGCGAAACACGTGCGGTAGTTTGTTGCGCAGGACGCAACGGCACGAGTGTGAGAGGGGTTTTGCAGGAGGCGGGCCTGGGTGTAGCAGGTCGTGCAGCTGTTTTCAGCGGGGACGGAGTCCAGGTGTTGGCATTGCAGCGTTCTGTAGGTGTGCGAAGGCGTCCTTGCTGTGTCGGTAGCGTCGCAGTAGTGGTCTGCGGAGTGAAGATTCCTCGCACCTGGAGACAGCAGGAGACTGTCTGGGCTTCAAAGACTCATTTCCTTTAGGTAGTGTGTCGCGAAGGAGTGCAGTGTTTGGCTGTGAACTGACGCTCGCGCAGGAAGTGGGTGCGGGGTTGCGGCAAGCCAGCTGTGGGTTGCAAGAGCAGGGAGGAGCTTCTTTTGCATGGTGCGTCGTGCGACGTGATTGGCGATTCGTGTTGTGTGGCTGCGGATTATAGCGAAACACGTGCGGTGGTTTGTTGCGCAGGACGTGACGACACGAGTGTGAGAGGGGTTTTGCAGGAGGCGGGCCTGGGCAGGTGGTACATCTGTTTTTAGCTGCGACAGAGTCCAAA
>NW_013542767.1:0-270 GCF_000499545.2 Eimeria tenella
AGCAGTAATTTCAGAGTACCACTGATCCACTATTAGTACCTACCTCCTGGATATCGGAAAGGTGTGCATTGCTTTAGCTGAGCTTGGTGTGCCGAGGAATTGGGTGTACTACATTCAACCTGGTTGGCAATATTGACAAAATATGACTGCATGCTCCTGAATGCTTCAGCACCTGGGTAGGATCAAGTGCGCGAGCTTGCTTGATGTGCAAATGAATATCATCGATTCAGATCGGCATATGCGAGTCACGTAGTTATGTCTGTGATCAGG
>NW_013542767.1:307-814 GCF_000499545.2 Eimeria tenella
CCGCATTACCTTCGCGGCTCTATTTTGTCTGGCGCTAGGAATGTGTGCGAAAGCCGATTGCAGCGTGAAGATGATTAACAGAACAAAACTAAATATGCTGTGCGAACAGCAGAATGCACTAATACACTCGAAATAATGGCATAGAAGAGAGTTAAATTCAAATTCGTTTCAGGTTTGGCATCATCAAACGGTACCTCAAGCAGAATTGCAAATGTCCCACTTCCTGGGATTGCAAAGATTGATTATGTCTTTATCTGAAGATTCAAAAACTGGCAGACACAATTGTTTTCTTTAGTTCTCCGCATACTTGAGTGATGACGCAAACACTTTGAAAACAGGCCGCAGAACTGCTCGGTTGGCTGAAAGCTCACATGTATCGCTACATTCGGACGCGACAAACCCTAACACAACGTACGTCCTAGGTTTCGACAGATCTTCCATGTGCTGGTCGTGCCTTGTTTGAGTCATAGCAACGTGCGCCACATTAAAAAGCATGGTCATTCACAT
>NW_013542767.1:914-1174 GCF_000499545.2 Eimeria tenella
CATATTGACATAAAAGCATCAAACGTATGCATATGCTTTTACAAATGTCAGGCGGGCCTTTGATATGGACAAGAGCAGAAGCTTTTTCATCTGCCCACAGACGTCGCCATAGTTGACCGTGAAATTCTGAAGGCCGATGTGCTTACAGAGCAACGCAAAGTGCTGTGGTTCCAACAACATATGCAACATTTTCTCACAAGAGGAGAGGCTTGATCGCCTGTTCAGAAGTTAGTCACAAATAGACGGCCTATGTGGGGCAT
>NW_013542768.1:0-592 GCF_000499545.2 Eimeria tenella
TGCCTCTCAATGAGGCCAGAAGACGGCGAGCTGCTTGCTGCTGTTTTCCGCTGCTGCTGTTGCTGCTGCTGCTGAGTCCCCACCGTGCAGTGGAAAGGGGCAGCAGCAGCAGTAGCTCCGAAGAAGCATCTTCTGCTGCTCCTGCTGCTGCAGTTTCCAGCCCGTGCTGCTTGTCCCTGGGCTGCCACAGCTCCTCAGCTGCATCACGCTTGCTGCTGTTGCTACTGCTGCTGTTGCTGCTGTTGCTGCTGCTGCTGCTGCTGCAGCTGCTAACCCACGCCCCCTGTGGGAAAGCCCCCAACGCTTGAGCAAGGGCATCTGCAAGGGCAGGCTGAGTTGCCATAAGAGCTGCAATTTGCTGCAGCGCAGCAGCAGATAGCGGCTGCAGCAGCGGCATGTGCTGCTGCTGCTGCTGCTGCTGCTGCTGCTGCTGCTGCTTCATGAGGCGCCGCAGCGTCTCGTGCAGAGGCACAGCAGCAGCAGCAAAACGCAAAGTGCATAAGCCCGCTGGGGAGCGAACAGGCAGCAGCGAAAGGCCCGGCAGCTGCAGCAGCTCAGGCGGACAGTCCCTGCTGCTGCTGCTGCTGCCGCC
>NW_013542768.1:670-1133 GCF_000499545.2 Eimeria tenella
GCCTTGGCAGCGCAGCAGCAGCAGCAGCGCGTGCAGCTGCCGCAGCTCAACTGCAACAGCAGCAGCAAAAGGGAGGCCGCAAGCAGCAGAATCCAAAACAGACTGACACAGCAGCAAATCAAAATGGCACCGCCGCAGCAGCCACGTGGGCAGCGTCTCATGCAGCGCCACGCGTCGCCGCCTGCCTCCTGCTGCTGCTGCTCCCGCTGCTGCTGCTGCTGCTGCTGCAGGTGCCCGCGTTGCAGCTGACCCGGCGGCTCCTTCTGCTGCGCTTGCTGCTGCTGCTGCTACTGCGGTTGCTGCTGCTGCCCCCGTTGCAGCTGCTGCTGGGGACTCGCCATCACGCTGCAAGTCACCGGTTGCTGCAGCTGCGTATTGCCCCCGCGCTGCTGCTGCAGTGGCTTCAGCAGCAGCAGCAGCAGCAGCAGCAGGCGCAGCAGCAGCAGCAGGAGACTTTGCCGCT
>NW_013542768.1:1261-1453 GCF_000499545.2 Eimeria tenella
GTGGGCAGTGCTGGGTGCTGCTGCTGCTGCGCAGAGCCAGGGGGGCGGGGGGCCCCACAGAATAATGTTGGACAGCAGCAAAAGAGAGTTTTTGGGGTTTGTTTTATTTAAAAGAAATAAAAAACATTTGCTGAATTCTATTTGCCCCAAAGACAAGCAGCAGCAAAACACCCGGCGGGTCCGAGCAGCAGC
>NW_013542769.1:0-667 GCF_000499545.2 Eimeria tenella
GGCAGCCGAGAGAGCTGCAGCAGCTGCTGCTGCTGCTGCTGCTGCAGCTGCTGCAGCAGCAAGGGGGAGCTGCTGCGGAGCTCACCGGGAAAGGCGCCAGATAACTGCGAGCTGGGAATTGTCGAAGTGGGCTTTGCCCCAAGAAGATTGCAGAACGTTCATGACAGCAACTTCTGGAGGAGTTGGAACAATAACCTGGAAATAAAGAGGAAAATAAACCGAAAAAACGAAAATAAAAACAAAAATAAACGCAAAGGGGAAAAAAGGGAAAAATTTGGAGCGCGGGGGCCCGCCAGGTGTACGTACACCCCAGCCCCCGCGCGGTGTATAGGCACCTCGATGTTCCGCGCCGTCAAATTTCCAGAATAAAGAGCTTTTAGAAAAACCAAATATTCGAACTGGCCTTTTTTCTTTTCGTAAAAGAAAGGACACACTTTTATCGGCACTTCGATGTCTTCTTTGCACCTGCAGCAGCAGCAGCAGCAGCAGCAGCAACGGCAGCAGCAGCAGCAAACTGCACACTCCCAGTGTACGTACACCGCAGCGCACGCGCAGCCCCACACCCACCCCCGCAGCTGCCACAAACCGCACGAAGCAACTCAAACTGCCGCTGCTGCTGCTGCTCTGCTGCTGCCGTCTCTGCTGCTGCTGCTGCTGCTGCTGCTGC
>NW_013542769.1:690-1019 GCF_000499545.2 Eimeria tenella
TCGCCTGTAGGAGATGAGTTCGAAGGTGCCTTCGGGAGGAATAAAAGAAATGGAAACTTCCGGGATTTGCTTCCCCACGCGGACACACTGGTGGTAGCAGCAGCCGCAAAGCCGTACCCTTTCTTTGGCCCCCGCAGGGGGGCCCCCCTCGGGGACTTCTGCTGCAGCTCTTTGGGCCAGCACGGAGCTGCTGGGGGCCCCCGGGGCCCCCGGGGGCCCCGGGAGGGGCCCCCCGGGGGGGTTCCTTGCTGCTTCGGCAGCAGCAGCAGGCAGCGGGGAGTTGGTGATGGCCTGGATGCGGGGCCCCGGGGGCCCCCCGGGGGCCCCCG
>NW_013542769.1:1151-1342 GCF_000499545.2 Eimeria tenella
CTTTCCTTCGACTTCTTGCCGCAGCAAACTTCCATTTTGGCCCACCAAAAGATGCAACTTTTCGACAACTTTCAAAGCAATTCGGTTCCGCCGGTGCCGCACGCCGGGGGGCCTCCAGGGGGCCGCCCCGGTGGCCTGCGCGGCCAGCCGCGCGCCCTCCGCGCTGCTGCTGCTGGGGGGGGGCCCCCCCC
>NW_013542769.1:1508-1697 GCF_000499545.2 Eimeria tenella
TCCGAACTCTGCGGAATCCCGCTGTCCAGGGCCTCGTCAAGCAGCTGCAAAACTGCTGCCGCATGCGCCTTTATAAAGGCCTCGTTGAGGGCCCCCTGGGGGCCCCTGCGGAGGCCCAGGGCCCCCAGGGCCCCCAGCGCCCCCAGGGGCCCCCGGGGCCCCAGGGGGCCCCCGGGGGGCCCCGGGGGC
>NW_013542769.1:1720-1962 GCF_000499545.2 Eimeria tenella
AGCGGCGCCCCCGGCGCAGCCGCGCGCCCCGCGCACTCCTGCAGCAGCAGCAGCAGCTGCCGCAGCAGCACGAGACCTGCCGCAGCATTTGGGTTTCCTCTGCATGCAAGTGCTGCCACGAGGCCCCCCTGGCCCCTGTGGCGCAGCGCGGCCTGGGTGCGCTGCAGCGCGCCCTGCAGGCCCGCAGCAGCAGCAGCAGCGGGGCCCGCAGCAGCAGCAGCAGCAGCAGCAGCAGACGCAGC
>NW_013542769.1:1999-2642 GCF_000499545.2 Eimeria tenella
GCTGCTCCTCCCGCGCAAATGTACAAAAATGTTGTTTTGTTTCTTCCCTCTCCGACGCAGAATACTGGGGGCGCGGGGTGTACGTACACCCGAGGAAACAGACTCCGGGAAAATGCTGCCAAGTGAGCAGCAGGAACTTCTCGGAAACTCCGAGACAGCAGCACTTTCCCCTCGCAAGACAACAGATACACTGCGTCAAACATTGCCGCTGCTGCTGCTGCTGCTGTTGCTGTGCAGGCACCAAAGCGCCGCTCGCGCGACAGCCCTTCTCTCGCTGCTGCAGCAGCTGCAGCAGCAGCAGCAGCAGGGGACCCCAATCAGCTGCAGCAGCCGGCCGCGGCACGCAGCTGCACCGGACCCGCAGCAGCAGCAGCAGCAGCCCTGGTCCCGCAGCAGCAGCGGGGCTCACATTCCCTGCACGTAGAAGCCGTGCAGAGCCCGCAGCAGCAAAGCTGGAGCTCCCCAGGCAGCTGCAGCAGCAGCAAGAACAAATTGCTGCTGCCCGGGTTTACTGCTGCGGCTCAAAGGCCAGAAGCAGCACAGGAGGAGAGAAGCCGGTGCGCTGCGCCCATAGCTGGGGGCCCAGAGGCAAGCTGGCGTGCTGCTGCTGCTGCTGCTGCGGCTGCTGCTGCTGCTGCTGCGG
>NW_013542770.1:0-829 GCF_000499545.2 Eimeria tenella
AAGCAGCAGCAGCAGCAGCAGCAGCAGCTGCTGCTGCGGCAGCAGCAGCAGCGGCATTCGCCGCAGCAGCAAGGAAGCAGCAGCAGAGGGGGGGCCCTGCTGGGGTGTACGTACAGCTGGGCCTCCTGGGAGAGCCCCTGGGAAGAAGAAGCAGCAGCAGCAAAAGATGCTGCTGCTGCTGCTGCAGCAACAGAAGAGTTTTCGAGAGAAACAACTGATGGAGATGCTTTAGAAGCTGTGCTGCAGATAGAAAGCAAAATGGCATTAAAAGACAAAAGAACTTTCGGAAATAAAATAACTTTAAGTCCTGAGCTGCAGCAGCAGCAGCAGCAGCAGCCGCTGCTCGGCCTCTCCGCCTCCACCTTCCTCCGGCGGCTCGGCACCCAGCTGGACAGGCGCATGCGCAGCACCAACAGCAGCAGCAACAGCAGCAGCAGCAGCAGCAGCAGCAGCGGCAGGGGGCGCCTCCCGCTGAACTAACTGGGAAGCAGCAGCACCAGCGCAGCCAGCAGCTCAGGCTGCTGCGTGGGGGCTCCCTTTAGGTACTTAGAGCAGCAGCAGCAGCAGCTGGGGGCCCCCAGAAGGGTGGGGTGGGAGGGGCCCCAGGGGGCAGTGAACCCTCAAAGGCCCCCCTGGGCCCCTTTGGGGGTTCTTTTAGGCCATTAGGATATATTTAGAATTTAATCGCACATTATTTTGACTTTTAAGTTTTTAAATGCCAAAGAAGGAAGAAAATGAACTCCAAAAGCTCGCTGCTGCCGGACGCGCGGCGGCGAGCCGCTGCTGCTGCTGCTGTACGTACACCCCAACTCCTGGAGGTTTGAAAACG
>NW_013542770.1:859-1872 GCF_000499545.2 Eimeria tenella
AACGCGGGTCCTGGATCTGTACACTTTTAATTTTCTTTCTTTTGCAATTTATTTTCATTCTTTTGCTATTTAATTTCGAACTTTTGCTTTTCAATTCTTATTTAAATTCCAAATCCGGTTTATTCGTCTAGTTCTTCTGTGTGGCTGGGCGGGCGGCGCTTGGGTGTTGAGATTGTACACTGAAGCCCGTAATTGGCTCTTCTGAGGCTTCATTTGGCATTTTAAAAATTAAAATTTAAATTAAAATTAAAGTTAAATAAATTGTTTTAGTTTAGAGCAGCTTTTTGGTCTTTTCAGCGGAAATAGAGCCCCGCGAGACTGCAGCCGGGCTGACCAGTGGTCAGGTGCTCTCCGTGCGGCGCCAGGGCCTTTCTGCGTCTCTGTTTTGCGCGAATTGATGAAATAAAAAGATTAGCAGAAATAAAAAGATTAAATTAAAATTATAAATGCTTTTTTCTTCAATTTAATTCCTCAAACGCCTCCAGACAGAGGCCCCCAGCCCTCGGTTGCCACATGCACTGGGGTGTACGTACAGCTGCTGCTCCTCGCCGCACTTCCATTTTCCTTTTTGTCTCTTTCCTTTTCACTTTCTTCTCCCCGCCGTCGCCCCACTTCAAAAACAGCAGCAGCAGGAGCAGCAGGAGCAGCAGCTGCAGCAGTGACAGCAGCAGCAGCAACAGCAGCAGCAGCAGCAGCAGCAGCAGCATTTTTGCTGCTGTTTTCATGCTGTTTTTTCGCAAAGACGCGCAGCATTTGCTTAAGGGCTTTGAGTTTGTTTTTGGGCTTTTGCTGCTCCTCGCGCCTTTGCCATTTGAGGTGTCTGTACACCTGAGTTCTGTGCTTCTCCACTTCCTCTTTTCAGGTGTACGTACACCTCACAATGCCGCTGCCCGCTTCCCCTGCTGTCTCGAGAGCCTGTGGGGTCTCTGATTGCTCTCCAGCTGCTGCCGCCTCCGCCGCCGCCGCCGCCGCCGCTGCTGCTGCTGCTGCTGCTGCTGCTGCTGCTGCTGCTG
>NW_013542770.1:1921-2054 GCF_000499545.2 Eimeria tenella
TTGACCCAAACCGGCGGCTGCATTTCATAGAAATCGCCAACAAGGGCCTCGAGGCTGTCTTCGTGGGGTCTGGGGAGCACACCGACTTGGGGGTCAGCTGCTGCTGCTGCTGCTGCTGCTGGTGGTTTTTTTT
>NW_013542770.1:2154-2327 GCF_000499545.2 Eimeria tenella
TTAGTTCTTTTTTTCGGTCTTCTTGAGTCTTTTCATTATTTCATCACTTTTCGAATAATCCACTTTCTGGAAATTCCCAAAGACTATCTGCTGCTCTTCGCCCTATTCTAATATTATATGCATGCGTCTCTTGTGCTGCTGCTGCTGCTGCTGCCGCTGCTGCTGCCGCTGCT
>NW_013542771.1:0-239 GCF_000499545.2 Eimeria tenella
GAGCCGCCCGCGCTGCTGCTGCTGCTGCTGCTGCTGCTGCTGCTGCTGCTGCTGCAGGGGACGTTCTTTTGGCCGGACGGGCGGCGCTACGTGGGCAGCTGGCAGCAGGGGAAGCAGCACGGCTGCGGGGTTTACATAACAGCAGCAGCAGAGCAGCGCGTGGGCGAGTGGGAGGAGGGCCGCCGCATTCGCTGGCTCAAGGAGCAGCCGCAGGAGCTGCAGCAGCAGCAGCAGGAGCT
>NW_013542771.1:307-1283 GCF_000499545.2 Eimeria tenella
ACCGCCTAGGCGAGAAGGAGGGGAAACGCCCATTCGCTGGCCCAAAGAGCAGCCGCAGGAGCTGCAGCTGCAGCCGCTGCAGCAGCAACAGCAGCAGGAGCCCGCCGCATAGCAGCAGGAGAGCAGCGCCTAGGCGAGGCTGGGAGGGAAAAAGCCCATTCGCTGGTTTAGGCAGGCTCAGGAGCTGATGCAGCAGCAGGAGCTGATGCAGCAGCAGCAGCAGGAGCTGATGCAGCAGCAGCAGGGGCTGCAGCAGCAGGAGCTGCAGCAGCAGGAGAGTGGAGGAGAGCGTATTCGGGTGGGGAGGGGGCAGGCTAGTTTGCTGCTTCAAAGAGCAGCTTCAGGAGCTGCAGCAGCAGTAACAGCAATAGCAGCAGCAGGTGCTGCAGCAGGAATAGTAGGAGCTGCGTTAGCAGCAGGAGCTGCAGCAGCAGGAACAGGAGCAAGAGCCACAACAGAAGCAGCGGCAATAGCTGCACGGTAGGAGCTGCAGCAGCAGCAGCAGCGGCAAGGGCTGCAGCAGGTGCAGATGCAGCAGCTGCAACAGCTGCAAGAGCAGCAGCAGCAGCAACAGCAGCAGAGCACGTCAGCAGATACATTTGCTGGCTTAGGAAGCAACAAAGTGCTGAAGCAGCAGCAGAGCAGTGCGCAGCATTCTAAAGGAGCAGATTCAGGAGCAGCAACAGCAGCAGCAGCAGCAGCAGCAGCAGCAGAGCAGCGTGGAGCCGTGCAGAAAGACGGCAGGCGCGTACGCTGGCCACAGGACCAGCAGCAGCGGAAGCAGCAGCAGCAGCAGCAGCAGCAGCAGCAGCAGCAACTGTATCAGCCCTAGAAGGAAGCACGACTGCGGAGCAGCGAAGCAGCAGACAGGAACCAAACGAGCTGCAGCAGCAGCAGCAAGTCACCGCAGCAGCAGCAGCTGCTGCTGCTGCTGCTGCGAGTGCGGCATAGGAAGACGCAGAGCGAGCACAGCTCG
>NW_013542771.1:1429-1842 GCF_000499545.2 Eimeria tenella
GGAGATGCACCTGTGTGTGGGGCCGCATAGGTGCTGTTGAGGTGTCTGCGCATACACCGCAGAAAGTGCATGCATGCAAAGTTGTAAAGGGGCTTTGGTATTTGTTTATTATTTTATTATTTGTTCATTTATTATTTATTATTTGTTATTTACAATTCATTTATTATTCATTTATTTATTTATTTAGTTGTTTGTTTGGGGCCGCCGCACTTATTTGCACATTTCCACTTTTGCATGCAAATTCCGATTTCTTTCTTTTTTAATTTTCATTTCTTTTTAATTATTTCATTTATTTCTTTCTTTTTATTTATTTCTGTTTATTGTATTTCATTTATTTATTCCTTTTTATTTATTTCATTTATTTGTTTCTATTATTTCATTTATTCTTTTCATTTTATTTTCATTTATTTCCT
>NW_013542772.1:0-199 GCF_000499545.2 Eimeria tenella
GTGCTGCCGCTGCTGCTGCTGCTGCAGCAAATCGAAGGAAAATGTACCCGCTTCTCCTCCAGGGCCACGACAGGCCACTCACTTGGGTTCAGTTCAACAGAGATGGAGACCTTATGTTCACATGCGGCAAGGTGGGCCACCGGCAGCAGCAGCAGCAGAAGCAGGAGCAGCTCCCAGAGCGCCGCAGCAGCGCAGCAGC
>NW_013542772.1:299-432 GCF_000499545.2 Eimeria tenella
GCCGCATTAAGGCAACACGAATCCTCTTGCCTGCAGATTCTGATTAGCTTCCTCTGTAGGGGACGAAGCCGAGCAGCAGCAGCATGCAGGGGTGTTACAGCCGCCGCTGCTGTGGCAGCAGCAGCACAGCAGC
>NW_013542772.1:557-860 GCF_000499545.2 Eimeria tenella
ACAGAAGACGGCATCCGCATAGGTGGGTTCCTGCTGCTGCAGCTTTTTGTAGCTGCTGCACCTTCTTGTAGCTGCTGCAGCTTTTTGTAGCTGCTGCACCTTCTTGTAGCTGCTGCAGCTTCTTGTAGCTGCTGCAGCTTTCTCTAGCTGCTGCAGCCTTTTGTAGCTGCTGCAGCTTTTTGTAGCAGGAAAAAGGAGTTCCATTTTATTTCAACTTGGCAGCAAATAAGCCAAAGACCCATTTGGCCCACTCTGGCCAAATGGGGCAGCAGCAAAAGGGGCCCCCCGGAGGGCCCCTTTTGC
>NW_013542772.1:881-1535 GCF_000499545.2 Eimeria tenella
CAAATGGAAACGAATTGAATTTAAGAAGTCGGATGCGAATAAATGCATTTTGAAGGAGTTGAATGAAACTGAATTGAAGTTGAAAGTAGAATGCGAATAAATGCGCTATCAAAGGGCTGATGGGAACAAATGCACCTTCAAATCTGAACAAACACAATTTTTAGGGATCAATGGAACCGAATGTGCTTTTGAATCTAAAATATCTTTTCTAGGGGTCAAAAGGACTAAATTGAATTGAATTTGGCTGCGGAAAAATGCTCTTTGAAAGGGTTGAATGGGAATTGTTGCACTTTCAAAGGGCTGAATGCAAATAAATGCGCTATCCAAGGACTAAATGGACTAAATGGGAACAAGAGCACTTCTAAGTCTGAATAAATACCTTTGCAAGGGGTTAATGCGAACAAAAGGGCTTTCGAATCTGAACAAACGCCCCTTCAAGGGTTCCAAAAGACAAATTGATGCTGCTTGCGGCGGAGTGGACCTGCGCAGCGGTTTGAATGTGAAGAAACGCACTTTCAAGGGAGTAAATAAAGGGAATAAACACCTTTCAAGGGGTTAATAAGAACAAAAGCACTTTATATGAACAAACACCCCTTCAAGGGTTCAAAAGGACTAAATTGAATTTGCGTTCGTGCGGCGGAGTGGACCTGCGCA
>NW_013542773.1:0-2022 GCF_000499545.2 Eimeria tenella
CTGCTGCTGCTGCTGCTGCTGCAGCAGCAGCAGCAGGCTGCTGCCGCACGTCCAGCCTGCTGGGGGGCAAAGACTGCAGCAAATCGATTTGGCGAGAGACTGGCAGCAGCAGCAGCTCGTTGTAGACGTCCCCAGGAAGCTGCAGCACGCTCAAACCCTAAACACTAAACCCCAAACCCTAAACCCTAAACCCCAAACCCTAAACCCTAAACTGGTAAGCGCCAGCAGAGACAGCACAATGGCACAGAGGCTGATGGTGGCTGAGAAACTGGGGTTTGCAGATTACCGAAAAACGGAAATCTAGGGTTTAGGGTTTAGGGTTTAGGGTTTAGGGTTTACGTTCGTCCACTTGTGAATTTGACGCCGCCACTGGCCCAGCACTTCTCGCCACTGAGCCACACTGAGAGGCTAAACCACCCAAACCCCAAACCCTAAACCCTAAACCCTAAATTCCAAACCCTAAACCCTAAACTCTAAACCCTAAATTCCAAACCCTAAACCCTAAACCCTAAACCCTAAATTCCAAACCCTAAACCCTAAACCCTAAACCCTAAGCCCTGAGCCCTCAGCCTTCGGCCCCAAACCCTAAACCCTAGACCCTGACGTCTAGGGACTACGCCTCGGTGCCGAGGACCAGAGAGCCAGTGTCTGGACCCCAGACCCTAAACCCTAAACCCTAAACCCTTACTGCTGCTGGGTCTGGGGTTTGGGGGTGCCACGAGTCTCTGAAGCTGCTGCTGCGCTGCTGCGGCGGAACAGCAGCAGCAAAACGGCTGTAGCCCTCTCCCCCTTTGGTCAGCAGCAGCTGCTGCTGCCGCTGCTGCTGCTGCTGCTGCGTCAGCTGGCGGCCCGCCTGGCGCTGGAAGTGGTGCTTCCTGCTGCTGCTGCTGCTGCTGCTGCCGCTGCTGCTGCTGAGGTGGTTGTCCTTTGGAGGCGTGAGAGGGATTTTCCGACGCTGCTGCTGCTGATGCAGCTGCTGCTGCTGCTGCCGCCCCTCATCACGGCGCTGCCACTGCTGCTGCTGCTGCTGCTGGTAGCAGCCGTAGTAGGCAGCACATTGTTGAGCAGCACGCTGCATTCCCCCTTCAAACCCTAAACCCTAAACCCTAAACCCTGAATCCTACATGGCTTGAGTGACGAGAGAGGGACGCCATGAGCCCTTCCCTCGCACGGGGGTTTAGGGTTTAGGGTTTAGGGTTTAAGCACTAGCAGTGAATTAAAAAAGGCAAATATGCAGCAATTTAGGCTCTAGGGTGTAGAGTATAGAGCTTCAGGGCTCGAGTTTTAGGGTTTAGGGTTTAGGGTTTAGGGTTTAGAACGCTAGGGCAACAAGGTGAGTACAAAGTTATATTTGTTTTTAATCTGGGTTTTAAAAAATTGCTCATTTAGGGTTTAGGGTGTAGAATTTCGGGTTTAGGGTTTAGGGCTGAGGGTTTAGGATTTAGGGTTTAGGGTTTGGGGCCCCCGGGCCCATCCGCAGACGCTGAGGCCCGACTCACTGTGTAGTCGGCGCCTGTCCAATAGAACTAAACCCTGAACCCTAAACCCTAAATCCTAGCCGCTAAACCCTAGCTTCCAAACCCTAAACCCTCAGCCTCAAACCCTAAACCCTAAACCCTAAACCCTAAACACAGACTGCCGCTGCCTGCAACTCCTGCAGCCTCCGCCCGCCTCAGCTTGTGGCTGCGTTCCCGCAGCAGCAGCAGCAGCAGAAGCAGCAGCAGCAGCAGCGACAGCAGCAGCAGCAGCAGCAAATATTCCTTCAGGTGTTCCAAAGGCTGCTGCAGCAGTAGCCGGGCCCTAGGGGGCCCCCCTCACAAGAATGCCGGGTAAGCGATGTAGACCCTAAACGCTAAACGCTAAACCCTAAACCCTAAACCCTAAACCCTAAACCCTAGACCCTAATGAGCTAAGCTAGGATCAAGACGCCTCCACTACGCTTGCTGCTTCAGCTGCAGCATCCAAAGCTGCCGCTGTTGTTGCTGCTGCTGTTGTTGCTGCTGCTGTTTTTGCTGCGGTTGG
>NW_013542773.1:2049-2755 GCF_000499545.2 Eimeria tenella
TTGCTGCTGCTGTCGTTGCTGCTGTTGTTGCTGCTGCCGTTGCTGCTGCTGCTGCTGTCGCTGCTCTTACGACGGCAGCTCCTCAGGCTGCTGCTGCCTCCGCTGCTGCTGCTGCTGTTGTGCTGTCGTAGCTGCTGCTGCCGCCTCTGTTGCTGCTCTTGCAGCAGCAGTCTCAGCTGCTGCTGCTGCTGCTGCTGTTGCTGCTGCTGTGTAGCAGGCTCACGGCGTGGCTGGGGGGAGGATGACCAGGAAAAATGCTACGTGAGTCGGCCGAGGGTTTAGGGTTTAGGGTTTAGGGTTTAGGGTTTGAGGTTGAGGATTTAAGGTTAATGATTCGAGGCTTAGGGCTTACTGCTGGAGGCTCCGGATTAAGGCTCTATTGGCTTAGCGTTCAGGGTTCAGGGTTTAGGGTTTAGGGTTTAGGGTTTAGGGTTTAGGATTTAGAGTCTAGGGTCTAGGGTTTAGCGTTTAGGGTTTCTGTGTCTCAGTGGAACCTGGCGGAGAAGCAGAGCCGCGGCAAGACTGGGCTCGGCTTCAGCAGCAGCAGCAGCAGCAGCAGCAGCAGCAGCAAGGACTCTTTATCTAGCATGTTCGTAAAGAGTGTCCAGAAAGTCTTTGTATCTGGTGGCAAACACAGCAGCAGCAGCAGCAGCAGCAGGCGACGCCGCCGGCACCGTAGCAGCAGCAGCAGCAGCAGCAGCAGTAG
>NW_013542773.1:2802-3093 GCF_000499545.2 Eimeria tenella
GCCGCAGCAGCAGCAGGCGGCGCCGGATCAAAAGCGGCAGACATAGCGGGAGCAGCAGCAGCAGCAACAACAACAGCAGTAGCAGCAGCAGCAGCAACAGCAGCAGCAGCAGTAGCAGCAGCAGCAGCAGTAGCAACAGCCGCGCATACCTCCGCAGCAGGGGCAGGAGCCGCAGCAACAGCAGAGATCGCCGCCGCCACAGCGGCAGCAGCAAATGGGCACAAGACAGAAGCAGGAGCCCGGGAAGGCTGAGCAGCAGCAGCAGCAGCAGCAGCAGCAGCAGCAGCAGCA
>NW_013542773.1:3140-3373 GCF_000499545.2 Eimeria tenella
CAGCAGCCAAGCGGATGCATTAGCTGCTCTAAAGGAAAAAATCACGCGCCGTCTCCAAGTATATCGAGGGTTTTAAATTTAGGGTCTAGGGTTTAGTGTTTGCGGTTTAGCACCATGGATTTAGGGTTTAGGGTTTAGGGTTTAGGGTTTGGGGTTTGTCTTTCAGGAGAAGGAGAAAGAAAAGGGACTCGCTGGAAGCTCGCGGCGACCGCTGACCGCCGAGGAAGGGGGAG
>NW_013542774.1:0-384 GCF_000499545.2 Eimeria tenella
GGTTTAGGGTTTAGGGTTTAGTCATATTTAGCCAGCTAGCTGTGGCTCGCTGTAGCTACGGAGCCGCAGAAGAGCTAGAAATTAGATAAATCCCAGGGTTTAGGGCTTAGGGTTTAGGGTTTAGGGTTTAGGGTTTAGGGTTTAGGGTTAAGGGTTTAGAGGCATCTTGCCTTTCGCTGTGCCTCTCAATGGGAGGCTGGTGAAACCACCAAAACAAATAAATAAAATAAGTTAATGAAATAAAATAAAAAAAATAAAAATACATTAAAAAAATAAATAAAACAAAAATATAATATATTTCTTTACTTCCTAACAGCAATTTGGAGGCCGCCAGTGGGGGCCCCCCGGCGGCCCTCTGAGACTGGGGGGCCCCGGGGGGCCCCC
>NW_013542774.1:443-704 GCF_000499545.2 Eimeria tenella
AGGCAGCAGCAGCAGTCTCTTTGTTACAAATTTAGACAAACCCTAAACCCTAAACCCTAAACCCTAAACCCTAAACCCTAAACCCTAGTTTCGAAATGGCTCCTCGGCCGCTGTGGAGCCTTGTGAGTCCCTGCGGCCTTTCTTCTATTGAGGCTTTTGCTCGACAGCACAAATTAAATAAAATTAAACTTTGGGGGCCCCCCGGGGGGCCCCCCGGGGACCCCCCTGCGGGCCCCCCTGGGGGGCCCCCAGGGGGGCCCC
>NW_013542774.1:877-1240 GCF_000499545.2 Eimeria tenella
TAGGGTTTGGGGGGGGGCCCCCTGGGGGCCCCTCGATAGGCATGGGGGGCGGGTACTCGGGGTCTGCTGCGTGCGCCGTTGCTGCTGCCGCTGCTGCTGCTGCGGGAGCAGCAGCAGCAGCAGCAAGCCGCCTTGCTGCTGCTTCGGGTTTGCTGCCGTCTTTAATTAAATTAAGAGTTGCTGCTGAGGCAGCAAAACTTGCTGTTGCAAAACCCAAAGAAGATCTCCATGTGGCCACCCTCAGCGAGCTCTTTGCAGAGCAGCAGCTGCAGCGCATGCGCAGCTGCATGCTGTGCGCAATCTCTAGGGTTTAGGGTTTAGGGTTTAGGGTTTAGGGTTTGGGGTTTGGGGTTTAGGGTTTAG
>NW_013542775.1:0-10967 GCF_000499545.2 Eimeria tenella
CGCTGCCGCTGCCGCTGCCGCTGCCGCTGCCGCTGCCGCTGCTGCTGCTGCTGCTGCTGCAGACGCCGCGCCGCCGCAGAATGGCGCCCTCCGCGAGCGCGCAGGGCCCCGCGGGCGGCGCTGCTGCTGCGAGTCGAGCAGCAGCAGCGCGGGAACACGTGCTGGCAGCAACGCGGGACTACCGCGTGGCCCCGCGGCTGGACTACCGCACAGTCGCTGCTGTGGAGGGGCCCCTCGTGATCCTGGACGACGTCAAGTTCCCCAAGTACTCCGAGATCGTCACGGTCCACCTCGGCGACGGAAGCACCCGCGAGGGCCAGGTCACCCCTGCTGCTGCTGCTGCTGCTGCTGCTGCTGGTAGTAGTAGTTGTTGCCCCCCCTATAGCCGCTCGTTGGAAGCGGCGCGCGCAGCCGCTGCCCCTCCCTGCTGCTGCTGGCGCTGCTGCTGGCGCTGCTGCTGGTAGTAGTAGTAGTAGTTGCCCCCCGCTATAGCCGCTCGTTGGAAGCGGCGCGCCGCTGCCTTCGGAGCAGCGGCGAGGCGGGGCTGGTGCGGGGCGGCGCAGGTGCTGGAGATAAAGGGACGGCGGGCGGTGGTGCAGGTGTTCGAGGGGACGGCGGGGATCGACAACCGGCGGTGCCACGCGGAGTTCCGCGGCGACGTGCTGAAGATGGGCGTGAGCGAGGAGCTGCTGGGGCGGGCGTTCGACGGAAGCGGGCGCGCGGTGGACCGCGGCCCGCGGGTGCTCGCGGAGGACTTCCTGGACCTGAACGGGTTTCCCATAAACCCGCAGTGCCGCGTGTTTCCGCGGGAAATGATCCAGACGGGGCTGAGCGCAATCGACGTGATGAACAGCGTGGTGCGCGGGCAGAAGATCCCGCTGTTCTCCGCGGCGGGGCTGCCGCACAACGAGATCGGCGCGCAGATCTGCAGGCAGGCGAGCCTGGTGGCGGGCAAGGACGTGCAGGACCACCACGGCGACAACTTCGCGGTGGTCTTCGGCGCGATGGGCGTCAACATGGAGACCGCGCGCTTCTTCCGCCAGGACTTCGAGGAGAACGGCAGCATGGAGCGCGTGTGTCTCTTCCTGAACCTGGCCAACGACCCCACCATCGAGCGCATCGTGACCCCGCGGCTGGCGCTCACCGCCGCCGAGTTCCTCGCCTTCGAGAAGGAGATGCACGTCTTCGTCATCCTCACGGACATGTCCGCCTACGCCGACGCCCTCCGCGAGGTCTCCGCCGCCAGGGAGGAGGTCCCCGGCAGGCGCGGCTACCCCGGCTACCTCTACACCGACTTGTCCTCCATCTACGAGCGCGCCGGCAGGGTCGAGGGGCGCGCCGGCTCCATCACGCAGTTTCCCATTCTCACCATGCCCAACGACGACATCACCCACCCCATCCCCGACCTCACGGGGTACATCACCGAGGGGCAGATCTTCGTCGACCGCGCCCTCCACAACCGCCAGATCTACCCCCCCATCAACGTCCTGCCTTCCCTCTCCAGGCTCATGAAGAGCGGCATTGGCAGGGGCATGACCCGCGACGACCACCCCGCCGTCTCCGACCAGGTCCGCTCCTGCTCTCCTGCTGCTCCGCTCCTGCTCTCCTGCTGCGCTGCTGCTGTCCTGCTGCGCTCCGCTGCTGCTGTCCTGCTGCGCTCCGCTGCTGCTGTCCTGCACCGCGCTCTCCGCCCGCTCCGTGTGCTGCTGCTGCTGCTGCTGCTGCTGCTGCTGCTGCTGCTGCTGCTGCTGCTGCTGCTGCTGCTGCTGCTGCTGCTGCTGCTGCTGCTGCTGCTGCTGCTGCTGCTGCTGCTGCTGCTGCTGCTGCTGCTGCTGCTGCTGCTGCTGCAGCTGTACGCGAACTACGCCATAGGGCAGGACACGCGGGCGATGAAGGCCGTGGTGGGGGAGGAGGCGCTCTCGGCGGACGACATGCTCTTCATGGAGTTCACCGACAAGTTCGAACGCCGCTTTCTGCAGCAGGGCCCTTACGAGGGCCGCGACATCTTCCAGAGCCTCGACATCGCCTGGGAGCTGCTGCGCACCTTCCCCGAAGACATGCTCAAGAAGATCCAGCAGCAGCTCCTCACCAAGTACTACCCCCGCACCAAGTACATCCAGGCCCAGGCTGCGGACAAGAGGCAGCCTCCCCAGCAGCAGTGACCTGCTGCTGCTGCCGCTGCAGCGGCAGCAGGGCGGTGGAGGGAACCGGAGATCTGCTCAAGAAGATCCAGCAGCAGCTCTGCTGCTGCTGCTGCTGCTGCAGCAGGTGGAGAGGTCCCTTAATTTAGCCTCAAGAAGACCCAGCAGCAGCTCCTCACCAAGTACTGTCCCAGTGTTGGATTCAGGCCCAGGCTGCAGACAGGAGGCAGCCTCCACAGCAACAGTGAGCTGCCGCTCGAGGCAGCAGCAGCAGCAGCAGCAGCAGCAGCATTAGCAGCTGTGGTGCTGCTTTGGTCTTTGTGTGTTGATTTCTGTTTCAGTTCCAGTTTCAGTGGTTTCGAACTGAAACGCCTATTTCAAAGCCGTGCTTTTGTCTTGCTGCTGCAGCACCAGCAGCAACAGCAGCAGCTGCTGCACAGCTGCTGCAGCAGAAGGCTGTTTCTCTTCCTATTTTCATTTTGCAGATCACTGCATTCATCCATCCGCCCTCTTAGGGCGAATACACATACTACTTCTTCTATATTCTCTATTACTCACATCCGAATGCTAATATATATATATCTACATCTACATGAAAATGTTCCACTTATGTTGTGAATGTAAATACATTTCCAGCGTTTCGGGCCACATTCAAAAAAGCCCCAAGAAACGCCCTCTGCGATATTTCAGCTAACGAGGCCTGCTGCACCATCAGCAGCAGCAGCAACAGCAACAGCAGCAGCAGCTGCTGCTGCTACTGCTACTGC
This sequence comes from Eimeria tenella, assembly GCF_000499545.2. Classification (NCBI taxonomy): domain Eukaryota; phylum Apicomplexa; class Conoidasida; order Eucoccidiorida; family Eimeriidae; genus Eimeria; species Eimeria tenella. The sequence goes on from NW_013542775.1 coordinate 2,909, forward strand.
TGTTGCAGTGCTGCGCAGCAGCGTCAAAGCGCCACACGCTTAGCCGCCTGCATTTTCGCAGCGGCTTTTGGCACGCGCAGGAGGCCGGTGCAGGAATCGCAATCAACTCCTCAGTTGATTAATTAATTCTGTTTAATTAATCAAAACAAATGCGAAATCTAATCCATTGTTTCACTAGCTTCAGAGAAACCAAAAAGAAAATAATTGCCCGCCGTCGACGCCGAAACTCGGGTTTCCAGTTTCCTTCACTCCCCACTTTTGCAAATTCAACACGCAGCGCCGTCGATTGTTCCAGAAACTTCGCATCACAGAATGAAAACTTCTTTTTGATTAAGCTGCTAAAAACAAGAAGAAATGAAAACAAACAATACAACTTTTCCGAAGATTCCCCCGAAACTTGAATTGAACCGGGAGCACGTACACCCCAGCAGATGCCAGCTTTCCGTTTTGCACAGCCGTGCAGAAGTTGAATTTTAAAAGTTGAAATGAGCAAGCTGTTTTATTTTTTGCTCGTTTATCGTTTATATCGCATTTGATTTGTTTGCAAATAGCTTTTCGCCTTCTTGTTTTCGCGCTTTCCTCAAACGCGAATATCGCATTTCGCTTCTTCACCAGAATGGCAGAACGGAACTCCCGGCGAAGACGAAGACGCCGGCTTTCCCCCTCCACCTTCCTTCTGCACATCCCCGGGGAATTCGACTGCGACGTCAGCGGCCCTTTGAGTCCTCTGCGGGCCCCCCGAAACCGGGATCGCCTCTTGTGGCTGTCAGAGGAAACCAGCGGCAGCGAACCAGCAGCAGCAGCAGCACCACCGCCAGAAGTAACAACAGCAACAGCAACAGCAGCAGCAGCAGCGGCGGCGGCGGCAGCAGCAGCAGCAGCAGAAGCGACGAAACCAGCCCTCTCCCCTAGCACAATGCAAGGGGCTGCAGGGTGGAGCGACAGCAGCAGCGGCGAAGGCGAAAGCCCTGGAGGAGATGCAGGCCCCAGGGGCCCCCCAGGAGGTCCCCCAGGTTTGCAGAACAGCACAATCTTCCAAGCCCTGAGCCAACAAGTGCTTTGCATTCAAGGCTACTACGCGAAAGAATTCGAGTCCCTGGCCTCCCCGCGCCCGCTGCTGCTGCCGCCCCCCATTTCTGCAGCAGCAGCAGCAGCAGCAGCAGCAGCGGCAGCAGCGGCAGCAGCGCCGTGCCCGCTGCTCTCCCGAGATGGCTACTGCATGCTATCGGCCTGCCCGTACAGCCACCTGGGCTTCTACCGGCACCACCAGCTGCAGCAGCAGCAGCAGCAGCAGCGGCAGCGGCAGCAGCAGCAGCAGCTGCTGCTGCTGCAGCAGCAGCACGAGGACGAGGAAGAAGACGACCGCAACAAGTGGCACCCGAGAGCAGCAGAACTTTCCCCTCGCCACGGAAATGCTCTTCCTTTGAATCCAAAAGAAATTCTTTTCAGAACTTCTGCACTTTTGCAAGACAAAGAACTCACTCTTATTCGAGTACCCCCGGAACAGTTTTACACGGTAAGTGCAGCAGCAGCAAATATCAACTTTTGCTTCTTGATCTTCTCCCAATTATGCAAATTTTGAATCTTCTAATTCTTTTCGTTCAAGTTTCTAAATGCCTTATCTTTTTCATTCTACTGGCCACTTCTGTGAATTTATTGAATTAATTTAATCAATTGAATTAATTTAAATTAATTCAATTAATTTATTCGAATTAATCATTTAATATCTTCCCAAATTCTGTCCAATCGAACGTATCATTCTTCTGAACGTGTTCTTCTTGAACTTGAATGACGCGAAGTCTTAAACTGAATTCTCGTTTTTCTTCAAGTTATTTTGCATCCATTTAATTAATTTTAAGAAACCATTTAATTTTGTTCTTTTTTTCATCGTATTCAATTTTCTGATCTTTTCGTTTTTGATGAAATGAAAGATGAACTTCTTCAGCTTCCTAATTATTTCCTTCTGAACTAATTGAATGCCTGAAGATCTTGAGTTTCCTGGATAATTTTTTTAAAATAAATTTACAATTTCATTTTCTTACTTCTCAATTTTTAATTATGTCCGCTTTTCTAGTTGTCATTGTCCCTGACATAAGTGAAACATCGAAAGTTCAACTTTCCGCCATTCACGTTCGTTTCTAGAGAAATAAAACATTTAATTTTCTTTTTTCCTCCATCCAGGCCTTGCTTGAATAAAATAAAGCATTTAAAATTATTTTAATAGGATAACAAATGATTTAATGATATTCAAACTCCTTATTCAACTTTTCGAAGAGCAAAGCCGTTCAATTTTCGCCTTTCTTCAGGACGTCTACTGCGGGGGCCGCCTGATGCGGGTTTTGGGCTATTCGACAATAAACTGGTTTGAAGAAACAATTGCAAGAATGGAGAAGGCCGAGAGCGCCGCCTCAGGCACGCAAGCAGCGGCAGCAGCAGCAGCAGAAGCAGAAGCAGCAGCAGCAGCAGGAGGAGAAGCAGCAGCAGCAGCAGGAGCAGCAGCAGGGGAGGAGGGGCTCGCTGCCACGCTGTGCAAGCCCTGCCGCTACGCAGAGAAGATCAAAACTCTGGCGAGGCTCGTGCAGAAGCTGCTGCTGCAGGCGCGAGAGCAGCAGCAGCCGCGCTTTTGCTCCTACTTCGTATACTTGCAGCTGCGGCGGTGGCTGGTGCGGCTGCGGGACCGAACGGTAAGAGGGATTTGCGTCTTTTCCTCGACTCAATGATCCTTTGAAAGAGAGCCCCTTCTGCTGCTGCTGCTGCTGCTGCTGTTTTGCTGCAGCTCCTAGACCTGCACCCCTGCCCCTTCAAGAGGCAGTGCCACATCGAGACTATTCCAACTCTTCATGCTGCTCTCCACCAGCTTGAGAAAGGCGCGTTCTTGCTGGGCCCCCAGTACGGCCGGCAGCAGCAGCAGCAGCTGCTGCTGCAGCAACAGCAGCAGCAGCAGCAGCTGCTGCTGCAGCAGCAGCAGTTTTTCAGCTTGCCTCCCCCTTGTCAGCCCGGAGAGCCGCCGGGTCCCCGCATGTCCCTCCCTGAGCTGCGCGCAGCAGCAGCAGCAGCAGCAGCAGCAGCAGCCCGGGGGGCCCCGCCGCTGCCCGCGCTGCTGCGGCACCACGCGGGGGCCCTCAAAGAAGCCCGGGGGGCCCTCGACTCTCCCCGAGGCAGCGAAGACACTGACAGCTTTTTTTGTGGCAGCGTCGTGGCAGAAGAGGAGTTTTTGGGTTCCCTCAGGGTCACCGTCAGCAGCAGCAGCAGCAGCAGCAGCAGCAGCAGCAGCAGCAGCAGCAGCAGCAGCAGCAGCAGCAGCAGCAGCAGCAGCAGCAGCAGCAGCAGCAGCGGCGGCGGCTGGCCGCTCAAGACCTACGCCGTTGAAGACCTGCAGCTGTGAAGCGGCGGAGCTGCAGCTGCTCAAGAGAATATTTAAAGATTTTACTTTTCAAAATGCCATTTTATTTAAATAATTGCAATTCATTTAACTTATGCCGTTTCATTCAATCGGGACAATTCACTCAACTAATGCCATTTAATTCAAAAACGTTTTTGCAAATAAAACCACTCTATTAAACTTCAAAAATGCCATTTAATCGAAACTACTCTGCCATTTTATTCAAATAATTCATTTTTAATTGCTGCAATTCAATTTTATTTTTTAAAATTCATTTTATTTGAATTATTTCATTTCTTGATGGCCATCGATCTGCTGCTGCTGCGGAATTAAAAAGAAAAATAAAAAGTTTGAAAAAGGAAAAAGAAATAAAAGAATTGAAAAGCAATTGAAGAGAAGAATTGAAAAGAAGGGGAAAGAAGAAAAAAGAATTGGAAATGATGTTTCTGGAAATGAAGAATTCAAGCAAAGATTTCAAAGAGAAGAATGAAAAGAAGAATCAAAATGAAGAATTAAAAGAGGGGAAGAATTAAAAGAATGATTAGGAAGGAGAATTGAAAGGAAGAAATAAAGAAAAGAAAAGACTTCAAATGGAAGAATTAAAAGAATTGAGAAGGAGAAATAAAAGAAAAATTAAAAAGAAGAAAAGAATCAAAAAAGATTCAAAAGAAGAATTGAATAAAGTTAAAATGAATGAATTAAAGAGAAGAAGTAAACGAAATAATTGAACAAAAGAATTTTAAAAACAATACTAATTTAAAAAATTGAATTGACTAAAAAAGAGAAATAACAAATTAGTTACAAGAGATAAATAAAAAATAATAAAACAAATGAAATTTAAATTTAAATTTAAATTTAAATTTAAATTAATAAAGAAATGGGAGAACTCGAAATAAGTAAACGAAAAAATAAAACTGAGTTTGAATGAAATGAAAGATTTAGAACTTAATCGTAGAAAGAAATAGAATTAAATAAAAAATTAAATAACGTGAAATTAAGAGTTAAAGGGAGAAATGAATAAATTATACAAAATAATTAAAATGAAGCACATATAGAGTAAATAATAAAATAAAGTAGTAAAAGAACTAAACAATAATTAGATAAAAGAACTAACTAAAAGAGTTAAATAAAGGAATTAAATAAAAGAATTAAATAAAGGGATTAAATAAAGGGGTTAAATAAAAGAATTAAATAGAGGAATTAAATAAAAGAATTAAGTAAAAGAATTAGGTAAAAGAATTAAGTAAAAGAATTAAGTAAGAATGAAATAGAGAATCAAATAAAAGAATTAAAATGAAGGATTAAAAGAATTAAAAAAGAATTAAAAGAATTAAAAAAAGACATAAAAGAATGAAACAGAGAATTGAAGACAAGAAGATAAGAAAATCGAAAATGAAAAGTGAAAAATGGAAGAAAAGCAACAAAAAGATGAAACAGGGTGAAATAAAATAAAATAAAAAATAAATAAAGTAAATAAAATAAAGTAAAATAAAGGAGGTGAAGATAGTGAGAGATAAATGAATGAACGAAATTAAAAATAAAACAATTCAAGAAGAATTGAAATTAAAACTAAAATTAAAATTAAAACAAATGAATAAAAGAAGAAAATAAAAGAATGAAAGCAAATGAACGATATTAGAAACAAATAAAAGAAATAAAATAAAAATGTAAAAATATAAAAAGTGTAAAGGTAAATAAAACAAATTTGAAAACTCCAAAATAAATCGAGTAAGAAATAAAAATAAATTTAAAAATAAACTTGAAAACAAAAGACAAGTGAAGAGGCCCAGACACTTCGATGTAAATAATTGAACTAATATAATTAAATAAATAAAAGAAATAAATTAATTGATGAACGAACTAATTAATAAACTATGTAAACAAATAAAAGTTCAAATAAGTAAAAATAAATAAATTGTAATTAAAAATAAAGAAATGGTAAATGAAGAAAATGACAAAAAGGTCCATCTGGCTTTTTGTTCATAATAGTTTCTGAAAAGAAAAAAAAGCTTTAGAGCTGTAGCTGCTGTTGCTGTTGCTGCTGCTGCTGCAGCTCCTGCTGCAGCAGCAGCTGTTGCAGCAATATTTGACTGGAGTGTGGTTGCTGCTGCTACAACAACCAGAATTCTGTCTGCTGCAGCAGCAGCAGCAGCTGCTGCTGCTGCTGCTGCTGCAGACAGCAGCAGCTGAATTGCTGCCACGCCGGCTGGCTGCTGCAGCAGCAGGAATCACGAAGAACTTGTAGTGTTGCTTCTGCTGCTGCTTCTGCTGCTGCTGCTGCTTCTCCTGCTGCTGCTGCTGCTTCTGGTGCTTCTGTTATTGCTGCTGCTGCTTTTGCTGCAGTTCCTGCTTCTGCCGCAGCTTCTGCAGCTGCTTCTGCTGCTGCTGCAGCAGCAGCAGCAGCAGCAGCAGCAACTCGTGGGTTTATCTGGCTTCGTATTGCATCACTGCAAATAAAAATTCAAAATTGCAGCTTAAAGTGTTTTGTTTAATTACATTTTCTTTTTTAATTTTATTTATTTTTTTAATTTAATTTACTTTTTAAATTTAACTTAAATTCAGATTTGATTACTTCTTTTAATTAATTTCTATTTCTAAGTAAATTATTTTCAATTTTTATTCTTTAATTTAATTCATTTTGTTTTAATTTCTTCTAATTCTTTGTGATTTAATTATTCTATTTTTCATTTCAGTTATGTCGATTCTTTTTAATGCCTTTTAACTTCTTTTTATTCTTTTCAATTCCTTTTCCTTTTAAATCTTTTTAATTATTTATTTTAAATTATTTTAAATTAACTATTCTTAATTATGTTTAATTAAAAGAATTAAAAGAAATAAAAAAGCTGAAGAAGCAATTGATCTTCTTTAAATCCCCTCCTAATCTCTTTTAATTATTTTTAAATCCTTTTAAACCCTTTCAAAACCCTCTAAACCCTTTCAAAACCCTCTAAACCCTTCTAAACTCTCTAAGCCCTTTCAAAACCCTCTAAACCCTTCTAAATCCTCTAAACCCTTTCAAAACCCTCCAAACCCTTTCGAAACCTTCTAAACCCTTCTAAACTCTTGTAGAACCTTTTGAACATTTCTAAACCCTTCTAAAACCCTTCTAAACCCTTCCAAACCCTTTTAAAGTCCTTCTTGTTCTCTAAACCCTTCTAAACCCTTCTAAATCCCCTCAAACCCTCCTGAACCCTTCCAAACCCTTCTAAACCCTTTTAAACGCCTTTAAACTCTTTCAAACCCTTTCAGACTCCCTTAAACCCTTCCAAACCCTTTCAAACCCTTCTAAAACCCCCTTAGTCCTTTAAACCCTTTTGAACCCTTTTAAACCCCTTTAAACCCTTTTAAACTCTTTCAAACGCCCTCAAACCCTTTTAAACCCTTTGAAACCCTTCCAAACCCTTTTTCTTCTTTGATTTCTTTAATTGTCTAAACCCTTTTTAATTCCTTTAATCCTTTAAACCCTCTTTTACTGATTTAACTTCTTCAAATTCCTTTTAATTATTTAAATCCTCTTTTATTTATTTCCGTTTCTTTTTAATTGTTTAAAGCCCCTTTTAATTATTTAAAACTTTCTTTAATTATTTAATTTCCTTTTAACTATTGAAGTCCTTATATGAATCCTTTCCAACGATTTAAATTCTTTTTAATTATTTAAATGATTTAAATGATTTTTAATTATTTAGATCATTTAACTTCTTTTTAATTAAATTATTTAAATTCCTTTCAATTACATTATTTAAATACTTTTTAATTAAATTATTTAAATTCTTTTTAATTAAATTATCTAAATTCTTTTTAATTAAATAGTTTAAATACTTTTTAATTAAATTATTTGAATTCTTTTTAATTATTTGAATTCTGAATTTGAACTTCTCACTTTTTCGCGATCTTTTTTTGTAAAGAATTCTGCTGCCGCAGCTGCGGCAGCGGACAGCAGCTGTTGGCTGCAGCGACACGTCGCAGCCGCACTCTGCAGCAGCAGCAGCAGCAGCAGCAGCAGTAGCAGCAGCAGTTGTGGGGGGGCATAGAAGGTTTGAAAAGGAGTTTATTTTGTTTAAGTTGTCTAAGTTTATTAACTGAAAAACTCAGAATTTATTTTTATACTTCATTGCAAGTGCAACAAAGACACCCGGTGTCGAGATACCCCGCAGCAGCAGCAGGAGCAGCAGCAGCAGCACCAGGAGCAGCAGCAGCAGCAAGAAGCAGCAAATTGAAAAAAGAGTTTTAAATAACAAGATTTGATTTCAATTTATTTTAGTTGACTAATTCAAAAGCATTGCGTTTAAGAAGGAAGAAAGAATAGCGCAAGTGGATTTTAAATCCATTGAGACTGCAGCAGCAGCAGCAGCAGCAACAGCAGCAGCAGCAGGCCAAGAAAATTTATTCAATCCAGTTCTCGGAAACAAATTAGGGTTTCGAGGCTCGAGGGTTTCGCCTCAACCAACTGCTCTACAGATGGCGCACGCAAGGGTTTAGGGTTTAGGGTTTAGGGCTTGAGGACTGCAGCGCCAAGTGGCTCACTTCGGAGATCTTAGGGCTTAGGGTTTGCACCAGGCCTAGGGTTTAGGGTTTAGGGTTTAGGGTTTTCGCTTGCCTCCACAGATGTAAGTCACAGGCTCCAGCTGAGTGTTCGTATCGTCGATATCCATTTTCGGCGCTGCTGTTGCTGCTGCT
>NW_013542775.1:11067-36491 GCF_000499545.2 Eimeria tenella
TTGCTGCTGCTGCGGTTTTGACGCAGCAGCAGCAGCAGCAGCAGCAGCACCTGAGGGCAGCTCCGTTTGTTCCGCTAGACATTCCCGCAGTGTACACGCCTTTCGGCGCTGCCTACAGCAGCAGCAGCAGCAGCAGCAGCAACAGCAGCAGCAGCAACAGCAGCAGCCACAGCGTTAGTTGGATGGCAGCTTTGATTGCTCTTTCCACAGCCCCAACTGCTCTTTCTTTTACTGTCAAGGAATTGCTGCTGCGCTCTTATGAAAAGAAGCAGCAGTTGCTGCTGCAGGAGCAGCAGACTGCTGCGGACGACGACAGCGGACGCTTGCTGCCGCTGCTGCAGCAGCAGCAGCAGCGGCAAGCACAGCAGCAGGAGCAGCAAGAAGAACAGCTGCTGCACCAGCAAAGCGGCAGAACTGGAGGCCCCAACCAGCAGCAGCGGCAGCAGCAGCAAGCACAGCAGAGCGCCCGCAGCAGCAGCAGCAGCAGCAGCACTGCAGCAGCAGGAAACAGAAGCAGCTTAGCGCTGCTGCTGGTCTGTTGGGGTGTAACAGTCAGCTCTCTCTTTTGGTGCATCATTTTGGCTCCCGTGAATGCATTCATTGTGAAGGTGATAACAATGTTACTGCTGCTGCTGCTTCTGTTGCTGCTGCTGCTGCTGCAGTGTTGCTGCTGCACTGCATCTGCTTCTCGTGGCGATGTTGCTGCTGCTTCTTTTGAAATGATAGCTAATTTTGTTACTGCTGCTGCTGCTGCTGCTGCTGCTCTCTTGCTGCTGCCGCAGCAGCTGCCGCAGCTGCTGCTTATTGCTTGCCGTTTCGTTCAAGTCATATCCTATGAACTCTGCTTCTCTCTTTACTATTATTTATTTATTTATTTATTTATTTGTTTTTTATTTATTATCTTCTTTTACTTATTATTTATTAGTTGCTTTTTACTTCTTTATCTTGTCACCAATTGCTGCCTTTTATTTCATCTTGGCCTGCACCCTGATGGCTCTCCTCCCAACCCCTAAACCCTAAACCCTAATTTAGGGTTTAGCTTGCTTTGTTGTGCGCGCGCAGGCGCCTGGCGACACAGTTGCCGGGTATTTGGTCTCAGGGTTTTCCTGCTTTCTGGGGGTGGCTGGTGGAAACGCTAGTTTAGGGTTTGGGGATGCAGAAGTGGGGGATTTAAAAAGGGGTTTATTTATTTCTCCTTTTTATTTTGCTGCTGCTGCTGCTGCTGCTTCCAAGTCCCTCTGCCAGCACGCGCCCCTCGCCTACGGCGTCTACGCCCTCATCAACTTGCTTTTCAATTTCGCCGCGCTTAGTACGCAAACCCTAAACCCTAAACCCTAAACCCTAAACCCTGATTGCAGACTTGGCGCCTCGAGAGCGCTACTGGGGTAAACCCTGCAGGCTCCCTGCGCTCTTCAGCGGAAAGCCCTGCGGGTCTAAACCCTAAACCCTAAACCCTAGCGAACTAAACCCTAAATCCTAAACCCTAGCGAACTAAACCCTAAACCCTAATCCCTAAACGGGTAGCCTGAAAGGTAATTCTAAATATCAAGTTCTGAATTGGGAGCGCTGTAAACCCTCGGACCCAAACCCTAAACCTTAAACCCTCGGGCCTTCGCAGCTGGGGGCTTTCTAAAGCTTCAAGCTCAAACCCTAAACCCTAAACCCTGATCTCCGCAGCCAGAATTTCCGGCAGTTTCCCTCCTCTCATTTATCATCATTTACTTATTTTTATTTATTTATTTATTTATTTTTATTTGCTGCCGCTGCTGCTGCAGCACTGGTTGCTACTGGCTCCGCCCTGCTGAGCTTTTTGGCCATGAAGGCAATTTTGCCTTTTGCTGTTTTGCTTTACGCGCTGCTGCCGCTCCCGCTGCTGCCAGCAGCAGATGCTGCTGTGTCTGCTGCAGTCCTGGTGAGTCTGCTGCTGCTGCTGCTGCTGCTGCTGCTTCCGCTGCTGCCAGCAGCAGGTACCACTGTTTCTGCTGCAATTCTGATGCGTTTGCTGCTGCTGCTTCTGCTGCTGCTGCTTTTCCGTGTCATTTGCCGCTGCTGCTGATCTTGCTGCTGCTGCTGATCCTGCTGCTGCTGGATGCATTTTGGATTTTAGATTCAGTTTCGGCTGCTGCTTAGAGCATTTTGCAGCAAATTGCTATCGCTGCTGCTTTCCATAAATGCATTTTTCAAGAAATGGACAAACAAAAGTTGAAAACATTCAAATTAAAACGAATACATATTTGTATTTAAATGCATTTAAACAATTTGCATGCATGCAGCATTTGCAGTTCACTGTATCGCCTAGTCAGCACTTTAGGGCTGTTTGCTTCTTCTGGATTTCAACTTTTAATTGAACAAAGCTGCATTTCTTGCGGTTAAATGACTCAAATAATCAAATATTTTATTCTTTAACTTGATTTAATTTAATTTAATTTTATTTTATTTGCAGGTTTCTCTTTCTTTAATTCTTTCGGGAGTCGTTTTGTTCCACCTGGAAAGCGTGAGGTGTATGAACACCTACGCCGGCGGCAACCCGCCCTGCTGCTGGCCGCTGCGGGGCTGCCGATTCTTGAATTAATTAAGTTAATTAAGTGAAGTGAATGAATTTAATTAATTAAATTAATCAATTTTTTTAATTTAATCAAGTTTTGCTAATGGTGCAAGGTCTGGGATTCAAATTCCGGGCAGAATGCCCTTCTGGCGGCGGCGCCACTCACAGTTGCACACAGCAGCAGCAGCAGCAGCAGCAGCAGCAGCCGCAGCAACGAAGGCCGCAGCATGGACATCTTCACCGTCAGCAAGAAAGATGCAGCAGCAGAAGCTGCACAACCAGCAGCTGCAGCAGCAGCAGCAGCAGCAGCAGCTTGTGCTCTGCCGCATGCAGTGGGAGCCCCAAAGTTTACGGGCAAAAGTAAAAGCGTGCAGCCTGAGGTGTACGTACACCTCACGCCACTGAAGTTATTTTTTTTGTTCACTGATATGTTTCAGGGTTTTGAGTTTAGGGTTTAGGGTTTAGGGTTTAGGGTTTGGGGTTTATGGCGGTGGCACGGAACAGCAGCGTGGAAACCCGGAACCCCGCCATTGCATTTGCTGCTTCACCTCTACTTTAGGGTTTAGGGCTTATGGTTTAGGGTTTAGGGTTTAGGGTTAAGCTCTGCCGTCCAGTCCTAGGGTTTTGGTCTTATCCTCAAACCCTAATCATCGCCGCAAACCTAAAATTCCATTCGTTGACTCTTGCTTGGACTGCTGACAGTTCTAGGGTTTAGGGTTTAGGTTTTAGGGTTTAGGGTTTAGGGTTTAGGGTGTAGCTGGGCCTCCCACTCATGACCGCAGCCCGCGCTACTTTTTGCTGCTGCATGTAGCAGCAAGGAATCCAACAAACCAATTTCGAATTTTAATTATTTAATTTATTTAAATAAATAAATAAACAAAATAAACAAATTAGAAAAGCGAATATTCATTCATTTGCACTTATCTCAAGGTGCTGTACGGGGCAGAGGTGTACCGAAATATACATAAGTGCATGTTTATGAATTTGTGTCTGATTCACCCTAAACCCTAAACCCTACCTAAACCCTAAACCCTAAATTAAACCCTAAACCCCACTCGCTGGTCCTTCCCGCCTCCCCAAACAGGCCTTCTACGGAACCACAAACCCTAAACCCTAAACCCTCACGAAAACCGGGGGTTGTGCGGAGGGGCGACTTTATCTCTTTGAATTTAAATCACTTTAAAATGCTTATTTCAATTTTTATTTTTAAAATAATAAAAATGATTAATTCAGTTAATGGCATTGAAAACTTTTGTAAAATCCGCAGCTGCCAGTAGTGCGCTGCTTCCAGTGTACGTACACCTTACGCTCAGGCCCAAATGTGGGGCGGCTTTGGTGCTGCTTATTGTGCTGCTGCTGCTTCTGCTGCTGCTTCTGCTGCTTGTGCTTCTGCTACTGCTGCTGCTGCTGCCTCTGCTGCTGCTGCTTTTGCTGCTGCGGGTGGCTTTTTACTGTCAGGGTTTAGTTCATTTGAAGGGCTGTGGCTGCAAGCAGCTGGGGTGTGTGTACACCTCACGCATGCGTGCATGCATCTTGTGCCCTCTTTGCAGTCCTTTCCAGCGCAGCAGTTGCGCTGATTTGCATTTAAGAAATTAGGGTTTAGGGTTTTAGGTGCCTGAGAGTTTTTCTTCACGCAGCTTTCGCGCAGAGAGGGAGCAGACAGCTGAAACTAAATAGCAGCAGCAGCAGCAGCAGCAGCAGCAGCAAAACCTTCGTCTGGTTTGGCAGCATCTGCAGCTGCGCCGGGCCCCACAGGGCCCCTGCAGCTGCTGCTGCATGCAAACGTGGCAGTGGAAAGCCCCAAGCTGCAGCAGGGCCTCTGTAGCTGCTGCTGCATGCAAATGCGGCGGCGAAAAGCCCCACGCTGCAGCAGCAAGAGGCCCCCTGGGGCCTCCTGGGGCCTTTTGCTGCTGTGCGTCGCTGTGGGGTCCCCGCCTTGCCGCCGGGCTGCAGGTGACTCTAGGGCTTTGGGGTTTAGGGTTTAGGGTTTGGGGCCTCCGTGGTTAGGGTTTAGGGTTTGGGGTTGTTTATATTGAAGTGAGCCTCTACGAAACACCTCAGCAGCTTTTTAGGGAAATTGATCTGCAGCAAAACTTGAGGAGCAGCAAACAGAAGAAGCTGAAAGCAGCTTCTGCTTCCCCGTGTGTGTCCAGAGCCCCTGTTTCGGGCTGACTCGGGGGGAGAGAATCTTTTTACTTTTTTCTAATATGAATTAATTAAATAATGTATTTGTTTGAATATAATTATGAATAAGTCTGAGGCAAACGAGCTCTCCTTCAGCTTTTTTGAATTGCCGCTGCGCTGCTGAAAGCAGAGCAGCATTGCGGAAAGCTGCTGCTGCAGGCGCGTGGTAGCGCGGGGGAGAGCTGGAAGGTTTAAATTTCCATATATCTTGGAATTTAAATTAAATAATAATTTAAATAAAAGATTTTAAACATTCCAGAGGCCCCAAGCGGCCGCTGGAAAGGCAGCTGCCGGCGCTGTGCCAACACGCCCCACCCAGCCAACCCCACCAGAGAGCCTTGCTTAAGCCCATGGGGCTCCGCGAGAACTGCAGCAGCAGCTTTCTCGAAATTCTTTTGTTTTCTTTCGATTAAATTCAGCAGCTTCTCGCGGCTGCTTCCAGGGGCTGTTCCCACGGAAGAGAGCGGAACCGCCGCCGCTGCGCCTCGGTCGCTGACGACACCCTCCCACGGGCTGTGAGTTCTCTTGTAAAATTCAGCACAGCGCGGGTTTTTCTGCATTAAATGTAAGAAAAAGATCCTTTTAAATGCATTTTCCCGAGAACTTTTCCCAAAGAGCGCAGGAAAAACGCAAGACATCCTCTTTCTGCATGCGTTCAAATGCTCGCCATTGCGTGTGCAGCTCCGAGGGCGCGGATCTACGGCTCTCGCGGCTCCAAGCTCCTACTTTTCTCCTTATTCTTTCTCCATAATTTTAATTATGCTATTTAACGGCAAATGCCTTTGCATTCCCCCGGCCACTGCAGCGCGCGGCGCGTGTTTCCCCCACCCAACAATGCCTGCAGCGAATCGAATCTTCTACAAACCCTTCTGCTGACGGCCCGCTTTCATTTCAAAGCTCCTACTTGCCTCTTTTTTTTCTCCTGTGCATGCAGGCGCCCGGAAGCTTGTTGGTCCTACGGGTGCGGAAGATCAGCTGCGGCACACAGCGCTCACCTCGCGACGCTGCAAGCCGCTCAAAAGAGGAAATCTCGCGTTTTTGAGACATCCAAACCTGAAAAAGTTTAAAGCGCTTCTCCAGGGAGCCTTTTATTGCAGGATCTGTGCGGATCTGCTTGTGTTTCAGCGACTTGGGCACCCCAGCCTTTCCTGTGTTGCAATGGCGCACCCTATAGCCTCTCATGAACGCAGTGTAAGTGTCGATTTCGCGGCTGATCTCTGAGAGTTTGATTTGATTTTAATAAATATCTGACTTTCAGCGGTTCATATCCAGGAATATCAGGAATATGCGCGAAGATTCGTTTCTTGCAAGATTCACCTTCACGAGCTTTGCCGTCTGTTTCCGACAGTTTCGCTCCCCCTTTTCTGCATTTACACCCGTCAATTTCGCATTCAGAGATGCTTTAAAGGCGTACAAGTATCTAAATCTTGCAATGGGGAGCTCAAAGATGCAAAAAAGAGGCTTCACCATTGCTGCTTTCTGCTGCTGCGCTGCAGCTGCACACCATGAGCCAGGACTTGGCTTTTGTAGAAGAGCGCCTAGTTCGCGCCCTGCAAAAGCCCCAAATGGACCATTCGCTGACGCAGACCCTCGACCGGCTGCGGGCGTTGCGGGAAATGGTCGCGGCCATTCAGGCCAAGCACTCGGTGGGTTTTTTCCCTGGCTGCGGCTTCCCGCAGCCTCCGGAAGCTCCAAAAGGCCTATATTTGCGTTAAAAACATTTAATCTAGATGCTACTTTCGATTTAATAAGGGGATCTCGAGATTTGAGAGCCTGGACTGCGAATTGCAACAATGCGCAGGAGGTGACCTCCCTGTGGGATAGCATAGCAGCGGCGGCTCGCAGCCAGGCCTGCTGCTTGCAGTACCTGCAGACTTTACAGGTGAGGCTGCAGCAATTCCAAATACCCTTAAGCAGCTTTTCAATACCTTTGGAGGCCCCATTTTGTGCTGCTCTATGCCCGCGATGTGGGTAACTGGGGGGCGGTTTGGGCTGCGGGTTTGCTGCAGGCGGTGGCGGAAGCAAACGGCTGCTCGCAGCAGCAGCCAGAGGAGCTGTGCGCGTCAGCTGAGGAGTTTGCGAAGTACTTTTGGTCGAGAGATTTTTCTATGGACAGCAGCCAGTAAGTTCAGAACAGCCGAACGGCGCTGCATGCATGCGCTGCACGCATGCTGGCGCTGCATGCATGCGCGCAGCTGCAGCGCGAAAAGAATGAATTCAAATTCAGCGCGAAACGGAATAATTCAAATTTAGTTTCCTTGTGATTGCAATCAGGCCGTACCTGCCTACGCTGTCTTTCGCCGGTAGCAGCTTCAGCAGCAACTTGGCGCTGTTGGGCGCCGGGCAGGAGAGCCCGTCTATGCAGGTGAGGCTTTGGCCGCGGTTACTCACTGTATTGTAGATATTTTGCATTTAATAAGTAGCAGCTTTAATTTTTTTGCATTATTTCGCTCAATTACGCGGGAAGAAGCCGCAGTGCTGCTGCTATTTGCTCAATTCAAGCAGCCAATCGGGCACCAGCTGCCTGCTGTCTTTGCCGTGCGTAGGGAATGAGAGGTTCCGCAGGGCCGGCGAAGGAGCCGGAATGCTCCTGAGGTCATTCTTTTGCGCGGCTTCGAAAGCTGAATCCAGCGCTTGAAAAAGAATAAATGCAGCGGCTTTTGAATTGAGTCTTTAGGTGTAGTTTAGCCTTCTGAGACTGGTGCGGAGGTTTCCTCCCAATTGCCCAACTCCCACTCGGGCGTGGAGTGCGCCCGCCCCCGGGGCGCACAGAGGGGCTTCCCCAAACCCCTCAAGGTGGGAGGCGCTGCTGGCCAGTCCACTCAAAGGGCTGCCAGAGCTCTTCCCAGCATGACAGTTGCTTGTTCGCGCTCGCAATTTTGTATGAGCGGCCCCCGGGCTGCTGCTTCGCGCGTCGCTTTGCTGCAGAGCGGAAAGCGACGCGAGACTCGCAGCAATTGCGCAAAATTCAGATGCCAGACTTGCTTTCCAGCTCGCATCCAGAGGTTCTTGCGCGCGCCCGCCCAAGAGCACCTTGTGCCCTGGCGGGAACTTTCTGAAACGGACTGCCCTCAACTGGCAGCTCCAAGAGTGACAAGCTTTGCTGCGCCGGCGCACACAAACTCAAAGGTCTTCTGCAGACCCATGATAATGCAGACGCAGTTCTTTCCACTGTAGACGCAGCTTCACGCCTTGTGCAGCTTCGTGCTGCAAAGCTTCATGCAGCACGCTGCCGCCCGTAGCTGATCCGCCGCCGCCTTCACGTCTTGCTCGGCCTTTTCAGTCTTCTTGTCCTGCATTCAAAGTAGTTCAGACTTTCGCAAACTTTTATGTCCTGTTTAGCTCATTGGACTGAAGCCTAACTCTCCAGAAAGGCAACGGCTGCTTCAGAAAACTCGTTTCGTGTGCTGTTCCTCTTCTTCGGTGACAAGTTGCCTTTGATTCTTGTGCATTACCGGCTAAAAAACCACAAAAATTACTTCTAGCGGCTCTTTTTCATTCAACTTACCTTCACGTTCTTGAGCTGACCGGCGGCGAACGCCTGCACAGTATTGCGGTAATCCTCCAGAGCTTCCTGAAAAGCGACGATGGATGAATTGGCCTCAGGGGCTGTTTGCAGCAAAGCAGCAACATCGTTTTCGTGCTGCTGCATGCATTTACTCCACTGCTGCATCTCCTGCTCCTGCGGCATCTGCTTCGAGCTGCTCTGGCCACTTTCCGCCGCAGCAGCAGCAGCGCAGTTCAAGTATGAGCCTGTGCACACCAGCGCTCTTTGTGGCACAAAAAGCTGCAGCCTAGAACATCAACTTCTTCTTTTAGCGAAAATAAATTAAAACTGCTCGCTTTCTTTTGCTTGGGTCCGTAGTGGCGGCTGCCAGATAGTGTTTGCAACAAGAAATCCAGGAAAGAGCTGCCTGACTCCTTGGGTGCTCACCTGTATCCTTAATCGCAGCCTCAGCCACGCGCCCCAGCTCCTTCCGGACCTTTTCGAATGCGCTTTGAAGCGCTGCAGCTGCTGCTTCCTCTTCTGGAGTTGTAAACCTGCGAAAGAGAGAAGCGGGAGAAACTTCAGATAAAAAAAGTTGAAGCAGTTTGAGAGGCCTGATGCTGCCACGCCCATTCATGCATGCAAAAAGAAAAAGCAGCAGGTTTTTCCTTACCTCAGCTTCCAGCGGCTCAAGAGAGTGGCTATGACGAGCACCGCCAGGAGCAGCAGCAGCAGCAGCAGCTTCTTGAAATGTTCAAGATCTACGGGGTAGGGATAGTCAAACGTGACTGTGAGCGAGCGCTCTTCGTGCGGACTCGGAGAAGCTGAAAAAGAGTGCCATTTCAGAGTCAAAGCTGGCCGCGAAGTGACAATATCGAACCACCATTTGATCCTTTTCTCCTCCACCGAGTCGAACTCGACTGGCGAAGAGCAGCGGATGTTCGTGGCACCTGAATCGCAGCGCAAACGGCCTCACATCTCGCGGCTGCTGCTATTAAAAACTAAAACTTAATCCCTAAAGGCTGCTGCGCTGCAGCTGAGCTTTGCGTGAGAAGTGCAAAATTCAAAAATGCAGCAACAGGCGCACCCGTCGGCAAGGCCACTGTCAGGGAAAGCTGCTCAGCGTAGGTCTCGCTGAAAATCGGCTCCAGAGGAATTTTCAAAGACACAGATGAGCTGCTGCTGCCGGCTTCTTGCTGTAGCAGCAGCGAGCTCACGGGCTGGCTGTATATCACTCTCAAGTCAAAGTTCCAACCCCCAAGAACTGGAAATCTTGGCCAGACCTGCAGCACCTTAATACTTACAAAATAATATACTGAGAAAACCCCAAAAAATCCGCTTTTAACATCTTCGCTGAGCCGAATGATTTGCTTTCGTTGAGGAATTTGCGAATGCATAGCAGCAGATGCGAAGTAAGAGGGATATGCTGCATGCGCTGCTTCTCAGCAACTCGAATGCATGCACAACAATCTATGTCCTTTTTCTTCTGCTGCCATAAAAAGACACGGAGAGAAACTACTTTAAACTGCAGAACTCGAAATTGAAACGGAACTGCGCGAACAGCAGCTGCAGACGAAAGAACCAGCTGCTGCAGCTGCTGCAGCTGCTGCGCCGCTGCAGTTGCTGCAGCTGCTGCAGCTGCTGCGTGTGTGTGGCGCTGCAGTGGTTACCTCGAGGCGGGTAGAGAGCGGAGCTCCTTCAGGCCCCTCTCTGGCTGCGAAAGCAGTGGTCAAGTTTCCTGCGGAGTCCGCGACATCTAAGTTGAAAACATCTGGAGGAAGAGTTGCATGCAAGTCGAAAAGCACGTGGGAAGGCACTGGGGGCGCCCGCGGCACTTCTTTGTTCTGCAGCGCCAGCCGGGGGGTGCCGGGGGCCAGGCCCTGCAGCAGCGCCACGCTGATCGGGTTGAAGGGGCCCTGCAGCCGCAGCAAGCAGCAGCAGCAACAGCACACTGCAGCCAGGCCTGCCTAGGCGCAGCAGCAGCTGCTGCTGCAACTCGCCAGGCCGCAGCAGCAGCTGCTGCCGGTATAAAGGATCAACTGCAGCAAACTAGAAAAAGCCCAAACGCCCGCATGTAACTCTCTGCAGGCAAGCCCCAAGGCTGCATGCGCTGCATGCAGGCTGCCGTACACTGCGCAGGGTCTCGCGGGCTTTGAATTGCTGCTAGACGTTCTGACTATTCGAATGTGGGCAGCAGCAACAGAGGCCCCAGAGGATTTGAGGGCCGCGGGAGGGGCCCCAGGGCTTTTGAAGCCACACGGGGGACCCCCGGGGGCCCCTGGGGGCACTGTGAGGGGCCCAAGTGCTTTGGGGGCCCCTGGGGGCCCCGTGAGGGCCCCCGGAGGTATGTATGGGGGCCTCTGGGGCCCCCGTGAGTGGCCCCTCGGCTTTGGGGGCCCCTGGGCATACCTGCTGGAGCGCAGCGTCGTTGTGGAATTTGTAGAAGTCCTCACTGACAGCAGCGCCGCTGAGAGGGAGCAGCAGCAGCCGCTCTGCAGCAAAGAGAAAGCCCAAGTGCTGCGGCAGCGGGAAGACCATGGCGAAGGGCCCCACAGCAGCAAGCGGGTCCACTGCAGCAGCAGAGGCCCACTTCCACAGGCCTTCTGATAGCTTCTGGAAAGACTTCTGAGGCCAAGCAGCGGCAGCACCAGCCGCAGCAGCAGCAGCAGCAGAGAGGCACTGTGTGAAGCATTTCAACTTCGGCGGAAATTGGCGCTCCAGTCCTCAAATCAAATAAAGAAATTAAAAATATTTAAGTATATTTATTCACATTTAAATATAAATGAACACATATATATATATATACAGATTTAGCACTATTTCTTTTCAGAAAGAACCTAAAGACAGAGCCACTGATCTGCAGCTTAAAGGCTGGCTGTTCAGTGGCCTGAGTTCTGCCTCTCGAATTAACTAAACACTTCTTTAGAATAAAAAAAACAATTAAAACAAAAAAGATATTTGCATGAGCCCTGGCACTGGAAAGCTTCATGGAGCCCCAGATATTCACTATAAAAGCCCCAGTGTAGAGCAGCAGCAAGCAGCAGCGAGCAGCAAAGCGCAGCAGCGAGCAGTAGCGTGCAGCAGCGAGCAGCAGCGCACAGCAGCGAACAGCAGAGTGCAGCAGCGAGCAGCAGAGTGCAGTAGAGAACAACAGCATGTAGCGGCGAGCAGCAGCAGGTAGTATGGAGCAGCAGCGAGCAGCAAAGCCCAGCAGCGAGCAGCTTGAAGCAGCAAACAGCAAGGCGCAGCAGCAAGCAGAAGCAGCAGCAGCAAGCAGCAGCCTTACTTGCTGCATGCGCCGCTCGCCGGCCTCGCCGAGGGAAGTCTGTGGGGGCAGCTGAAATGACAAAGAACTTTTAAGTGTTTTATAAGGCGAAGGCCAATTCAAAGAAGTGGCAAAAATGACAGACTGGATCGCCTCCAGCTCCACTGCCCGAGGCAGCGGACGGTAAGGCCGCCCTGCAGCAGCAGCAGCAGCAGCAGCAGCCGCAATGGTGGCAAGACGCGCGGGCAATAAGGCAAATAATAGGGCCTGGGGGCTCTTAAAGACAAGACCAAAAAGTATTAAATGAAAGCCTTAGAAGCCCGCCAGCCAGCAAGAACAGACAGCTGGCCACACTAGTGACCGTCGGTGAAGCCACAGCAGCAGCAGCAGCAGCGGCAGCAGCAGCAGCCGCAGCAGCAGCAGCCGCAGCGAGCAAATCGGGTCGTGCTGCATTGCGCTCCCCGCCTTTGCATGCATCTTTCCTCGTTTGCTGCTCTTTGTTTCTGCGGCCCTCTGCGCAGCTGATCTCAGCTTAAGCGCCGTCTCCGCAGCAGCAGCAGCAGCAACAACAGCAGCAGCAGCAGCAACAACAGCAGCAGCAGAACGAGCGACACACCAAGGATGTATGAGACCGTGAGTTTGACAGACTCTGTTTGCTGCAAAGGCCTCTCGAGTTGAACTTGGAAGACACTGGGCCAGCAGGGGGACTTGAAGTTGCTGCTGCGTCCCGCTGCTGCTGCAGCCAGCAGCAGCTCCTCCTTCTGCAGCAGCAGCTGCCGCTGCCCCCAGTCTTCCCAACTAAGAGATGAAATGCTTGGCAGAAAAGGAGACACAGAATGCATCTTTAGCTGCTTCCCATTTGCTGCCGAGGCTTTCATCCATCCCAGCTGCTCACAAGCCCCGCAAAAGCCACAAACCGATGCTGATGTTGCTGCTGCTGTTGCTGCGCTGCTGCTGCTGCTGCTGCTGCTGCCTGCTGCTGCTGCTGCTGCTGCTCCTGCACTGCTCTTGCGCTATTTTTAAGCTGTTGCTGCGCTGCTGCTGCTGCTTCTGCGTTGTTGGTAAGCTGCTAGTAAGCTGTCGCTGCGCTGCTGCTGCTGCTGCTGCTGCGCTGCTGCTGCTGCTGCTGCTGCTCTGCCTCACTTGCGTCGCTTCAGAGAAAGGCAACAAAATGAAAACAGAAGCAGCAGCAGCAGCTCCCTTGTTGTGCAGCTGCAGCTCGACGGTGATCTTCGCCTGACGGCCGAACTCGATGTGCCGCGAGACCTGCAGAGAGCAAGCAGCAGCAGCAGCAACAGCAGCAGCAAAAGAAACCTCTAAAATGTGGGGCATGTATGCAGGAATCGTGCAAAGGTGTTAGACGCGGCAGCCTATAGGAAGCAGCAGCAGCAGCAGCAATTTTTTGCAGTTGTTGGGAGTTGCTCCGAAGCAGCAGCAGCAGCAGCAGCCCTTGTTTGTCGCTTAGTTAGCTGCTGGAAAGCAACGGCAGCCGCAGCTGCAGCAGCAGGAACAGCAGCAGCAGCAGCTGTCCGTGGCTCCACCTCTTCTGCGACCAATCCAGAACGAGTGGCCTCGTGAAGAGCTGCCAAGGCGGGGTCCTGCAGCAGGCTGCGGCTTGCTGCTGGCTGCAGCTGCTGCAGCGCGAGCAGCAGCTGCTGCTGCTGCGCCAAATGCTGCAGCGCGCAGGCGGTGGAGTCGAAGGGCCGCGGCAGCGGCAAAGACATATCTGCTGCAACTGGGATTTCAGTTTCATCGAACTGGTAAAAGTCGCAAACTGAAGGAGTTGCTGCTGCCAGCAGCAGCAGCAGCAGCAGGGACCCCCCCAGCGAGAAACGCCGCTTAAAAATGCCCCATTTGCTTGCTGCAGCAGCACGAGGGCAACTGTGGGGTGCGTCAGCAGCTCTTCTGCTGCTGCTGCTGCTGCTGCTGCTCTCAGCTTCCCCACACCCCATGGAGCCCTGGCCCTGGGGGGCAGTTTGCATCTGGACGAAGCAGAAGCCTTAGCGGTTCCCTGCACCAGGCGAGTTGCTGCTGCTGCCGCTGTTGCTGCTGCTGCTTATAACACAAGCAGCAGCCCGCTGAGGCTGCCCCGCTGCACCTCAGAACAGCTGCATGCGTCAAGTGCAGCAGAAGGAAGGGGAAGGGCGGAGAAGAAGGGCAAGAGCTGGGGTGTATGTACAGCTGAGCCCAAGTCCGCAGCGCCCAGCTGTCAAAGGCACCCGCGGTGATCACGCAGGTAAGGGGGGGGCATTTGTCTCTTTTCTTTCTTTGTAGGCGTGGAAAAAGAGAATTAAAATGAAGGAAAAAACCGCAAATATCTGCAAATGAGCTGAGTGCCCGCGCTGTACAGGCAGCGAACTGCAGCGCCCGATCCAGTGAGACAGCCGTCGACTGTATACTCAATGCCTCGGGCTGTCACTACAGCTCAAACCGAGCACCACACAGACCGTCCAAACATTCTTATTTTATGGAATAAAATTTAAAAAAACACGTTTTTCCGAGAACAGTTGCTGCCTAAAATGCAGTAGCAGAGGAGGCCCAGGAGGCCCCCACGCCGGGCACTTGGAATCGACGGGGGCCCCCCAGTACCCCGCAGATCAGCTATTTTTGCCGCTATAACTGCATTTTTGTGTTATTAATTGAATTAAAAACTCATTTTACCCTGCAGAGTGAACAATGGCTGGCCCCGGGGGGCCCCCCTGCTTCTGGTCCCCGGCCATTGGGGTCCTCCCTGACGTGGGGGGCGGCCGAGGGGCTGGAGTTGTGGCCAAAGAATTCATAAAGGCCGGCAAACTACTCGCTCGCCAGAGTGGTCCATTGGTCTGGTCCGCTCGCGCGGCCCCAGACTGTCCCTGGTGCTGCGGCTGGGCCGCGTGGGGGCCCCCCTAGCCTAGTGACGTCCTGCGACCAGTGCCTCCGGCCCTACGACCACAGCCAGGGCCTTTTTGCTGCTGCTGCTGCAGCAGACGGGCGCGGTGCTGCAGCAGCTAAACGCTGCAGCGCATGCAAGGCCGTCACTTACTGCAGCACGGAGTGCCAGCGGGCCGCCTGGGGCCGCCACAAGGCCGAGTGCCCCATCTTCAGCCGTGAGCAGTGCTGCTGCTGCTGCTGTAGCTGCTGCTGCTGCTGGCGAGAACGGCCCAAGAGTGGCTTGAGCGGCCATTAAACCCTAAGCCCTAAACCCTAAACCCCCAGTGGTAAAGTACTGTTCCTTGACTAGCGGGTAGGAGAGCTCTGGTGCACCCGCGTGCTGTTGCTAATGTGTAGTGACGTGTTGCTGTCTGCTGCTGTTGCTGCTGCTGCTGCTGCTGCTGCTTTCAGATATAAGGAAGGCATCAGGAGGCAGGGGCCCCAACCTAACGCAGCGCTTGGCGGTACGGTTTCTTCTTGGTGGCCATTCGACTGCAGAGTTTACTGCGGGCCACGCAGCAGCAGCAGCAGCAGCAGGGGCTGTCAGCAGCAGCAGCGATGCCCTTTCGGCCTACCTGAGTGCTCGCGCTGCAGCTGCTGCGCTGCTGCAGCAGCTGCTGCTCTCCCTCGAGACAGCCCACGGAGGCCTGCAGGCCCTCGGGCTGAATTCGCTGCCTCCAGCAGAAGAGCTTGAGAAGCTGCTGAGTTGTCTCTCAGCCAACGTCTTCTCTATAACTCACCGGGAGGACTACGGGGGCCCCCGGGGGGCCCCTGGGGCCCCGGGGGCCCCCGGGGGCCCTCAGGGGCCCCCTTTTGGGGTCTGCCCGTGCTGCGAGCCCGGGAGAGAAGTTGCAGTTGGGCTGTATGGACAGCCGCTGTGTCGATTTAACCATTCTTGTCTTCCAAATGCTGCAGTTGTTTTTGGGGGCCCCCGGGGGCCCCTGGAGATGGCCATTTATGCTTCTCGTTCTATTGCTAGTGGTGAAGAGATTTGCATTTCTTACGTTTCTGCTGCTGCTCCGCGGGAGGAGAGGCGCCGGCGGCTGCTGCTGGCCTACGGCTTCAACTGCACGTGTGCCCTTTGCTGCAGCTGCAGCAGCGAGCCAGCGGCAGGCAGCAGCAGCAGCAGCAGCAGCAGCGGTCGCAGCGTCTGCAGCAGCACCAACACGTGCTGCGGCGCCCCCGCATCCGGCCCCAGTGCCAGCATCAACAGCAGCAACAGCAGCAGCACCACCAACAGCACCGCCGGCACCGCCAGCCCTAGCAGCCTCAGCAGCAGCAGCAGCAGCAGCAGTGGTCTGCCGGTTTCATTCTCTCCCGCTGAGGCTTTTGACCTGCAGCTCTCTGCTGTCTTCTGCCCCAAAGCTTCTTGTGTTGCCTTGCGCAACTCACCAGAAGCAGATGTATTGCTTCATTTAGAAAGAAACAGCCAGCGGTTTCTAGAAGGGGGCCCCCCTGGGGGGGCCCCCCATGCAGCGGGGCCCCCCTTCGGGGTGGGGGCCCCCCCTGGAGGGGGGCCCCCTCCTAAGAGAGCCCCCTCCTTGAAAGACCCGCGGTCCCTAGAAGCAGCAGCAAGGCAATGGAAGCTGCGGCTGCCGGTCTGCTGCATGCACAGGCCTGAGGCCAACTGCTGGGAGCCCCTGCGACTTTGCGCAGCAGAGCCAAGGTGGCCCCCAGGGGGCCCCCAGGCAGACTCCTCTGAAGAACCCAGTTTTCTTATCCTGCCTCAGATCCAGCGGTTGGGGGTCCCTGGAGAGAGGGTTCCCTCGGGGGCCCCCCAGGGGGCCCCCCTGGGGGGCCCCCCAGGGGTCCCCCTAGGGGCCCCGGGGCCTGCGCTTCGCTGCTGCATGTGCGAAGGCACTCTTGCTGCGGGAGAGGTAATGGGCCTCGCAGCGGTGATGGGGAAGCTGAGGAAAGCTGTTGATCGTTTTTGTTGCATCTGCTGCACTATAGATGCAGCAGCAGCAGCAGAGGAAGGAGCTGCGGTTCTGAAGCTGTTTGCTGCTGCTCGGGTGTACGTACACCCCGGGAACCTGCAGCTCAACGCCATTGCAGAGGACATACACCGCGCCTGCAAAGGTCTCGTGGCTGTTTACAACGGGCTGGGGCTGGCAGCAGCGCAGCAGCTTTCTCGTGCTGCTGCTGCGCTGCACGGCCGCTTCAACTCCCAGCGCGCTGAGCTGCTGCTGACGGAAGGCTCTTTGCTGCTCTTCCTTGCCCAATCCGACACTGAGGCGGAGGCGAGGAAGGCTTGGCAGCTGTGTGTGGAGGCCGACGGTGCGGCGGAAACAGCGCCCGCAGCAGCAGCAGCAGCAGCAGCAGCAGCGGGGGCGCTGGAGGAGGAAACAGGCTCGGAAGCAAGAGCCAAGCTGGCTCTCCAGGCCCGGGAATGTCTGCTGCAGGCCTGCAGCATCTTCTTCTCTTTCGAAGGCAGCAGCGCCGAAAGGAAAAAGGGGCGGCTGGCAGAAGAAAGACTGGCAGATTGCGAAAGGGAATTGGCCGCTCTCGGCTACGACCCTTAGCAGCATTTAGCCAGCTAGCTAGCTAGCTAGCCAGCTAGCTAGCTAGCTAGCCAGCAGAAAAAGCGAAAATTCCGGCAGCTAGATAGCTGGCTAGCTAGCTAGCTGGCAAGCTAGCTGTCTAGCTAGCCGGTTAGCTAGCTAGCTACATATCTGTTTGTCTACCTGTCTGTTGCAGTATCTCTCTGTATCTCCAGCTAGCTCCCCCCGCGTTGTGGCAGCTGCCTCGCTGCACTTTTTCAAAAATGTTTCTTCTGATTCGCTTTCTTGCGCCTCTTCGCCGCAACTTTGGACTTTATGTTCCTGGTGTTGCTGCAACAATTCGACTTTTTTAAAAATCCGAAAAACCAAAAAGGAGGTGCATGCAAGCATCACCTTTCAAGCTGCTCCAGGTGGCGATACACCCCACGGACTTGGCAAAATCAACATCTCTGTTGGGGAATTTTTTAGAAATGTTTTCATCTGCTGCTTCTGCTGCCGCTTCTCCTCCGCCTTTATCTGTTCCCTCGGCGCTCCGCCTTGTTCTTTCGTATTCGTTTCGAATTTTATATTCGAAATAACCTTTTAAATTTACTTTTGGCAGTTTTAGAGAGCACTTGGCACAAAGGCAAAGAAAAGCCAACAGCCACAAGCTCCAGCGGCCCAGTTTCCACTTCGTTTCTTTTTGCCCTAGCTAGCTAGCTAGCTTGGCCCTTTGCTAGCTTCAGCCCTAGCTTAGGCCCTAGCTAGCTCGCTCAGGCCCTAGCTAGCTCAACTAAACCTTATATGGCTAGAACCCTGGATAGCTAAAGCGAGTTTAAAACCCTAGCTAGCTTAGACCCCCTTGCTGGCCTAGACCCCTGGCTAGCTTACCCCCACTAGCTAGCTCAAACCCCCGAGCTAGCTTAGACCCCCAAGCTAGCTTAAAACGCTAGCTAGCTGAGTCCCTAGCTAGCTGAGTCCCTAGCTAGCTGCGCCTGCAGCTAAATGAATCCTTAGCTAGCTGAGCTGCAGCTAAAGAGGCCTCGGGCTGGGCCAGCAAACTAATGGCATTTTCTTTAACTCAAGTCCGGCCTGCTGCGGCCCCCGCAGCAAAGCTGCCTGTGGGCGCCGCTTGGCTGGCTGCTGCCTTCAGCTGCAGCGCAGCAGCAGCAGCGCAGCGGCAGCAGCAGCTGCCCAGCAGCAGCCCAGCAGCAGCGGTGCAGCAGCAGCAGCGCAGCAGCAGCAGCGCGGCATCAGCAGAGCAACAGCTCAGTAACAGCGGAGCCTCTAAAGCTAGCCAGGATGGGAGCAGCAAAAAGTCTTAATTCAACAGCCTGCCTCTTGCATGCGGGGATTTTTCCGTTTGAATTTGCTGGGAGAGGCAGGGGGTTACTCAAAGAGATTTAAAAGAACCATTTGCGGACTTTTTCGGGAAAAACCAAAATGAAAGCTTGTTTCATTCACTGGGAAAAAGGGCAAAAAGGGGCCCCACAGCCGCCGCTGCTGCTCTGCTGCTGCGCTGCTGCTGCTCTCTTCAGAGAGCTCCGAGAAGCGAAGAACCAGCGCCAGCGGTTGCTACTCCTCAGCTGCCCCTCGGAAGGCACCCAAAACCCTGCGGCCCCTTGCGAGCCCCCAAGGGGCCCCTCGGGGGCCCCCGAGGGGCCCCGGGGGGCCCCGGGGGGCCCCGAGGGGCCCCGGGGGCCCCCAAAGGCCCCGAGGGCCCCCGAGGGGCCCCGAGATTAGGGGGCCTGGAGCCCTGGGGCCCTGCGGGTTCTGCGGCTCCGCCTTTCACTTGGGGGCGTTCTTCAGCCAGCGCCAGAGGGAGGCGTAGACATTGGGGGCATATTGTGTTCTTTTCACGTACATGTAATCCAGACAAACATCAAACCTGAAAAAGTGGCAGAAACGCAAATAAAAGGCAGTTTTCAGGTGTACATACACCCCAGACTCGCACAGAAACGAACCCCAGCGCGGCGCCAGCGAACCAGCGCAGCAGTGCAGCAGCACAGCAGCACCGCAGCAGCACCGCAGCAGCAGAAGTAGCGCAGCAAAACTGAAGCAAACTTCATTTGGAACCTCTGTGGGCTGCTGCTTGCCATTCTTTTCGCCGCGGAACTGTCAGCGCTGCGAAGGAGAGAGAAGAACCCGCAATCCAACAGAGCGTCGAGCTGAGACGAGCGCCTGGCAGCAAAAAGACGCAAAGAGCCCATCGCCCAAACTCTAGGCCTTTGAAATAGGCTCAGAGCCCAAGAGGAAGAAGATCAGAGCACGCAGCAAGCTAGCAGGCTGGGTCTGCAGCAGCTGCAGCAGCAGCAAGCGGGCAGCCGCCTGCTGCCACAGCTAGCCACACTTCTCACCGAAACCTGCAGATCCTGTTCTCCAAGATTCGACTGCAGCTGCCTCGCCCGCCGCCGCGGCCTCCCCCCGTTTCTTTCCCAGCGCCATTTTCTTGCTTCTCTGCTCCCCCGCTGCGCGTGGCTCTTGTCCTTTTGACTCCTTCCCGCGGCTATTTCCACTTCTTTTGCCACTTTTTATTGTTTTATTTAGCTACTTTTCAGCTTCTTGGCCCAAAAGGCGCACATGTATGCTCACACCCCAGCTGCTAAAGGCGCCGTAGGCGGCGGCGGCGGAGCCAGCGCCAGCTAATAGCCCAGTGGGGCCCTCTCTGCCCTTTAAATAAATGAAATGTGCTGCAAACAACTGTAAAACCTCAAAATAGGGTGTTTAGGAAAAGTTCCAGTTTAATTCCACTCAAGCAGCCCCATCAGATGCATGCATATGCAAACATGGAGCAACTGTTGCTGTGTGGATATGTGCTCGCCAGACATTCTCGTCTATGTAGCTCCACGTGTTATAGGGATTACTCCAATAGGTTGATGCATTTACACCTTAGGCTTTCTCAGGCCACTTCAAAACGGTGCCGTCCTAGCTAAGCGCGCCCACAAGATCTGACGGAGTGGAGGCTCGCCTTTGTCTGCTCCTTCGCATTAAGAACAAACAGAAGTTTCCAAATTTTATTCGAGTTCATGACAAGCTCGTTACAGAATTATGGCCTCATTATTTGCTCTGCCGCGCCGCTCCATGCCTGCTTTCTACTTCAAACAGAGTTTCGATAGCCTGTTCCCTGATGCGACCTCCAGGGAAAGTTGGTTGAAAATTTGCCGAGCTCCTTTATTTCATGCTTCTTCTAATTTTTTCCCTGTTGGATAGCTGTTGGTGGCTTTATTTTAGTTTGGCATACAATTGTTTCTAATTTAGTTGTCGCTCAGGCGCAGCTCAGACTCTTCAGCTGCGACAGAGCGTAATCCTTAGAGCTTCCCAGGCACTGCACTCGGTAGTTCTTCCTTCTGAGCAGAACGTCGCTAATTTTCCCTATACATACGCACACTTTTGGACTCTATCTGATACACCGCCTCCTGTTTAGCAAGTCGGCCACTAGTTGCAGAGTATCCAGATGATGGAACTATTGACAGTGTGGTGTCACTTGGACAATAAAGCTTCCTCTAGCACACGCTTCAGGAACAGCTTGCCTAACTGGAACTTTCTTTACCATATGCGAATGGGTCAATACTTCGCGAGAGTTTTTGTTAACCCTTTCTCTCCCGTGGTTCTCCAAGATGCTTCCTTCATACACGTTCTACCTAGGTTATTCCGTAAGGGCGCCCGCTCCCTGTTGGGACTGGAAAATAAAACTGTTCTTTTCTTTTACTTATTTTCATGAGTCCAGTGGCTGCAAAAAGTTTGTGTTTGGCTCGCACGATTAGAAGTGACGATGGTCCATCAGTGTGATGGGACAACTTGTTAAGTGCGCTGCCGTCTTGGATTTCGAGATATTCTGTTATAAATTTGTGCATGTTTCGAATGCAGCCAACTGAATATGTGAAACCAGGGGGCTATGCTAGAAACACCACGAAACTGTGTTCTACGCACTGGAAGCAGGGTTCCTGACGACATTCGGTGGGCCTGGTGAATCTTCCATAACAGGGCGACCCCGGTGAATACCATGTGGATACTCTGCAACTAGTGACGGACTTGCAGTTGCGCAAAACTATCGCAAGGTTGGTGGGAGGTCGTAGAGACAAGCTGAAGAATGGAAAGTAATGCCTCTCAGAATGACATACAAGCCCGGCAAATTTCAAGCTGAACTGAAACTTACATTAGATTTTTGAGTTCGATCTGTGCGCCGAAAGCATGTTCCCCTCGTAGGATCCCACTTTCCAAACCACAATCGTACGGAAAACACAAGGTCAACGCTAATTTGAGGCTTCAAAGTCCAGTGTGCAATCACCGGGATGTTGCCTCAGGTAAGCAGGTGCTACCAACAAACAGCACATCTTCAAATGCCTCACTCGGAAAATTTGCCTTGAAATCCAATTCCATTTGGGCATTCTCCTCTCCCCGCGGACCCTTGGCAACTGGCGTCAAACACTACACTACAAAGCAGCCATATGATCTCTTCAGACTCTTAGTAGTAGCAGCGCAGAGCTGCACGACGCTTGTGCACGGGTTCCCACACTAGTATAAACCTGAGAATGGAACATTCTCTTGCGCTCATTCTACCTGCCTAATTTAGTCAGAGTTCGACGGACACAAACACGTTGCACAAATGTCGTTGTACTCGTCGGATTAGTGGTACCGGGGAAAATTTACCCAGAATTAATGTATCTGCCCTCTTCTTGTTACCGTTTCTAGGTCTTCTAGTCATGCTGGAAGGTTGAGAGGAAAACAAAGCTTCTTGTGATTGAAAGCTTCTTTCATCTATCCATCTTATTATACAAAAAACACCATGAAAACATCACGATCCTGGGCTCAAACGCACACAGGCTTACAATTCGGAATACGACACTGTGACATTCTACCCCATGCTCATGGCAACGAAATACAGCTTTGTGGTTGAAGGAGCTGATCTTAGCAAACTTCATTGGCTCAAGAGAAGTCACAAGCGAATAAGCTGCTAGACTTTCGAAACAGAAGGCCACATCCAGGTTCATTCGGTACGAGAGCAGCACCAAGGTAAGCCAGTTCACCACATAAGACAGCCAGAGCAGTTTATGAGTTGGACGAGCTTTTAATGCTGTGTAGGTAAAAGAACAATGGCATGCATCCGTACCAGGTAGTGAACGCTGACGCACGTTTGCATCAGTACTTCCCAGCTACCATACTTTTAGGTTTGGTGCGACTCGCCAGGTAGGCCACCCCTCCTTTTGTGTTAGTAGTTGGCGACAGTGATTTTGTGAAACTTGGCGTGGTCAAACCCAACGCCTTGTCGCTGAGGGGGGACCGCTGCACGAGAAGAGCTATTTTTTTCAGCTACGGAGCATACCTGGCCGTTAAAAGTGTTTTTGCCGGTGCTCTCACAAGATCGAAAGCACAACAGCTTGTTTATAATGATAAATGAAATGTTCAGCGCCTCTCTTTACGCGTCACAGAATTCAAGTGCGCAACGAGGAAAGTGAATCTAGCACAGCAGAACGCTACTGAGCCTTCGAATTATTGTCTTTGTAACACATTTAGTAAGGGAGACCAGGCGTCAAAAGAACTGTAGGGAGACGGATGAACACACCTCCGACTACGTGCCTTTGAACCTTTACACTGTGATGCATTGCAGTCAGAGACTGCTTAGTGAAACAAAGAATGCCAGACACGCAACAAAGGAAGTCGCCCGGGTAAGCAAGAGATCATGAACTACTGAATAGCCTAAAATTTATCAACCCATGTAGGCGTGCGTTGGCCCCACAAACGGAGCATATGTGGCTGCCCAGGCAGTAACCCAATAGGCTCCCATTAGCTACGGAAGTAATGCCCTCATCGAAACACCACAGACTTGGTGCTTCCGATGTGCTGTTTTTAAATGCTGTCTAGGCTGAATGGAAAACCCCAGCGCGTCTGGAATACCATCGAACACCGTCGTGCAGCCCTACTGGTGGGGAGAACGGAGGCCAGTCGACTCGTGAAAAAAAGCAAATGAAAAAAAATGTTGAATAAAAGACCTACCAGGATGTAAGAAACATCGTATGGAGGAAAGCATTCTTTGAAACAGTCGGACCAGAAGAGGGGCTGGGAAGTGAGCGTCCGACAACAGTGACCGGAAGTTACATCGACACCTAGGCCATCTCACGCGAAATGCTGTGGAGAACAGCTCAACAATTTTTGAAATGCTATCGTTTATTTAACACTCCCATATAGCCCCTAACAATTCAGCTGCATTGATCAAGTACGGGACCGGAGAACTTCCTGCCACCAACTGTGTGTGCGTGTACTGGCCATTTGGTCTCATAGATGATGTGTTCTAGAGAAAGGAAAAGCTACTAATGAGTTGGACCATCTATGCTGCATTATGGCGTTTATGTATGCTTTTATTTTGCTTGGATGAAAATGATTGTGAAGGAGGACTCTAAAACGTGTGGAGTGGCTGTAGAAGGCTCGTTAGTTGGTACCCACCACGCAAAGAACACGTGGGAGCGGGACCGTCCCTCGTTCCAAGCTGCAACCATTACCGAGGGTAGCCAGAAAATGAACAGGCATGCATTTTTCCTTCTCTCATTTGATGTACAGGAACGATTTAACTGCCATTTATAGCATGCGGTTCGAATGGATTTCCGTTTCCAGGACTTCTCAGCTTTGAGACTGGCCGTCGCAAAGATCTTTCCTAAATCCTCTCGATCATACACTTGAAACTGAAGTCAATGAATCGAGCTTCACCTTTTAAGGCCTAAAGATATGCCCCGATGTGACGGCGTCTCCGGGTACAGCTCTATTGACGTTTGGGGCCCTGCTGTCGTGGAATGTGTTTGAAACGTACTCAAAAACCCTCAGCCGCATCATTCGTGGGAAACTTGCCTATTTCACGACTTTAACGATTTGGGGCCCAAGACCTGCGAAAGTATGTTTTAATTACCACAGCCTTCGTCTTTGACAGGAATCTGAAGGCACGCAACGGCAATCAGGCAACAATGGGAGACTTGTTTCTCGGTACCGGTAACCAATTACAGAAGAAAAATGCCGTCTTACATCTTCACAGCATCACCACTCGGGCATTCAAGGGCGTGGACCACATTTCTGTGGTCATGCTGGCCGCCGTTGTAGTAGTTGCAGTGGCTATGGTTTTCGTTCTCATGCAATGCTTCAAGCTTCTTCACACAACGCAGAACAAAGCAAACTACAAACTTCCAAGGCGAATACTCGTAGAAAAGGACAAAGACATGTGCAATGTTGACGTAAGCTCTTCACCGAAATGAAACTGTCTTCCCACCGAAGCCTAACAGACCGGAGTATTTTACGCATTCCTGGGACAAGATACGCAAAAATCCACCCACGAAGGCAAAACAACAGACTGATTCTTGGTCAGCGCGATGCAGTCACCTGAGTCGCCACAGGTTGCCTACTATTAACTGCAAGCAATCTACTGTCAAAGAGGTGGGATGGGAGGCCGCTTTTTAGGTGCAATTAATGAACAAAATATAAATGAAGGAGATTTACCCCAGGGCCATAAAACGACATCTTTCCTCGCGCAAGAATGCTGGTCAGCAGAGAGAAGAAGAGGCATCAAACCCGCGGTGCTGCTTGTTTCGGCGGATGCATTCAATTACTGAACACGCTCGTCATTGGCATGCCGAAGTGCAGCGCGTTCTTACTAGGAGGAGTTGCACTATTGAAGTAGCTAATTCGTCTGGATCTTATATGAGAATCATATTCCGTGCGGAAAAATTGGGAGTGAATGAATCTTGCCCAAGGCAGCAGGCTGCCGATGTTCTATGAATGCACAATTGGCTGCACTGGCTCAGGAGGCTGTGAGTTCAGAATATTTTGGAAGCCACCAGGTACACCATTCTGCCCTGAGTGCTAGCAAATTTTAAACACCGACCTTGTGAGAGAATGGCCCGTGTAGCATTCTGACGCGCAACAACCGAGACCTAGACCCACAGCAGTAACTGCTTGAGTTTCAACGATATCGCGGCCAAGACAGGCACTGAATGGTGCTTTTATTGTGCTGAACTCGCGAGAACCACTTTAGTGACTTATCCTTTGCGTCATGCAAACAATTAGCAAAGCGGCGTACTTGCCATGGCTGGAACGCTCCATTACGTTGTCGTGCATTCTCTTCAAAGTAATTTGGGATGTTGCGCTTCTGTAGCCGCAGCATTACAGAATTTTTACCCGTCCATTAACTGAAGGCGTCGTAAACATTGGTAAACCTTGCTTATTCGGGCATTAGGAAGCTTTGTCTCTGTGTACGCGTAGTGAACATGTCGTTCTTTCATGCAGCGTCTGTGGAAAAGCGTCATGACCAGAGAGGCCATCGCATAGATTCCGGTTGGTTTTGTTGTCTCATAGCAGAAATACTAATGCCTTGTAGTTCACTTGCACAAGCGTTGGTACGTGCATCCGTTTTTGCATGGATCTTGAATAGGGGTTAATGGGTGCATCTTTTGATGCAGTGGCGAACTGTCTGTAGCATCGTGGTGTCGTGTGTTGTATGACCACATTGACGGAATTCGTCATTGCTGTGGTGACACCTCCACACGTGCAGTCACACCGACGGTAGAAATGATG